>NW_024582500.1:1069402-1100889 GCF_018398535.1 Haplochromis burtoni
CTATCTATCTATCTATCTATCTATCTATCTATCTATCTATCTATCTATCTATCTATCTATCTATCTATCTATCTATCTATCTATCTATCTATCTATCTAAGAACTTTGTTTTTTTGTTTTGCACAGTAACCTCTGACCTCTGCCTCTGTAAAACAAATAAAATAAAATTGAGCAGAGTGTATTTTGCACCAAACAAAATGCAATTCTAAAAACTTCAGGCATTTTCACTGGTTGCATGACCTAATAACACAACAAGAATGGCAGTGAGAAACATTCAGACCAGGAGTGAGGGGGAAAAAAAGCAGATGAGAGAGTTGAGGCGGGGGATTAGTGGTCAGGGGTATCACGGTCAAAGTCATATCAATTTATGCTGCTAAATTCCTCAAGGGCTCTGCCCTGAAAGCTAGAGGGGGAGCCCGGCGGCATGCTTGTTTACCGCTGATGAGGGATAATTCCATATTCTCTCTCTGTGGCAGGAGTCACCTGATAGGCACTCATACCACTGTATGAAAAATTGGGGCCACGATCACAGTGGGACTATAATGACATATCAGTCTGCTGCAGTAGCGAGGCTACTTGTATACCTTGCGGCTGGATGGGTCAATTTAGATCACGTTCAGAGGATAAATTAATCAGGGAGCTTGGGGAGAGCATTTCAATTAAGGGAACCTGGGTTGAATTGCGCTCGTCCTCACAGTTAACTGGATTTTGATGAACTTATATTAATTCATACTGTGTCAAACACATTTTAACATCGTTAATATGAATTTCGACTTGTGCCATAATGACCCAGTAAGACTAAAAGAAACATTTTCCTCATTTCTTTAAGCGGTGAACCAAACGTTGCATGCATCTGAGCACAATAAATGGTGCGTCTTATGCTAACCCACAACAGAAATCCCAACTCCTGCTCCCTTGTTCTGTGGCAATGCATGAGAAGCAGTGCGTTTTGGCTTATCCCAAATGCAGATGTCAGAACAGGCTTCCTGGTTATCTGATCTGACACATAACATGGCAGATCTATCTGGGCACGAAGCAGGAAATGAAAATGACTTTACTCTCTTCTTTTTCATTTAAACTGTATGCTCTGTGATGCATGTTTCATGTTTGTGGGAAGTAAAAAATACACACACACCACCATACACAAGACTGTGTCTGTATGTGGCATCGGTCAGGCAGCGGTCAGAATAGGTTTTCATTAAAGGACTTGCTGTTCATGGGTGAAATGTTGACAGACATGTGAATGTTTGTCAGCAGACTGAGGTTAAGCTAGACGTGGAAGTGAAATGGTTTTGAGCGTTTAACAATCGGTTGTTTGTGATTGTGGCGGTCAACTGGTTAAGAGTAGAAAAGTAGAAAGTATTAGTAGAGAAACGACCTGAACTGACCACAATATAACTGCTCAGCCAAAAGAAAAAAATGTCATTAAGTCACAATGCCCGACCAGTTCCACAAATAAATGGATTTAGACAGACCGTCTTCTAGGGACTCAAAGTAAGTAGCAAGCAAGACTGATTACTTTACCACCAGAGATGGGCAGTAACGCGTTACTGTAATCTGATTACTTTTTTCAAGTAACGAGTAAAGTAAGGGATTACTATTGCAAAAACGGTAATTAGATTACTGTTACTTTCCCGTAGGAACGCTGCGTTACTGCGTTACTAAAACCGTGATTTTTTTGCGAGAATGTCTCACAACAGTGACGTAAGCGAGTGCGCCGTTAGTGACAACAGCTGTGTGCAGATCAACAATGGATCATATATCGATTGTGGGAGAAAGTATGAGCGTGCAGCGTTTAAAGCGTGGAAGTACTGACCTTACTTTGAGTTTGATTCCATAAAAAGTGACAAAAACATTAGCATCCATTGTGCGTGGGAAGAAAACTTCTTTTTACAGCGAAAAAAACCCCCTAAACAAGCACCGAGTGCGCAACGACGTAATGGGAAATTCACAGAGAAACTCATGGATTCTTCAACTGACCTCAGCACACCTGCACCAGGGCAAACCTCCGCCTACCGCAGCCCTGCTTTACAGGTGAAAATAGAGCAAAAGGTCTATTCTTTGACTTTATTTATTTTCTGCTGTGTTTTACTTGCATCTATTTGAAAGACTGAGTGTAAGCACAAAAAATATTTTATTTTATGTGCTGGAATGTGCAGAAAATAGGTTTAAATGTTAAACTAATTTATTCAAGTCAGAGAATGTTGCATATAATTAAATTTTTGCTTGATGCATAAAGTTAAAAGATTAAAACTGATAAAACAAGTTAAAAAAAGATACTTTTCCATTTGATTACATTTTGTATGATGGATTATGCAGAAAAAGTAGAATTGGGCTGATCTATCGCTTTATCACCTCTTCAGGTTGTAAATCGTGTTTTTAAAAAGTAACTAAGTAACTAAGTAATTAATTACTTTTGAAAATAAGTAATCAGTAAAGTAACGGGATTACTTTTTTGGGGGAGTAATCAGTAATTAGTTACTGATTACTTTTTTCAAGTAACTTGACCAACACTGTTTACCACCAAAGTCATATGAAATCATAAACTGTATATGAAAGATGGACCTAGCCACCGACTGGCTAAAGTTCTCTCTTGTAGCCCAAAATTTTTTGTTTTGGTGATTTGAAATCTGATGTTACAAGTGACGGGTCACCATATGCTTGTATTCTAACAACTTGCCAAAGACAAGGTAGCCATGCTCTTAGGCCCACTGGTTTATAACCCCTTTGTTTCTATGTGAGGATTATCATTCACAAATACAACATCATATCGTATCCAGTAAGACTTTGAAACTAGCAGCTGAGACCATAAACTCCTATACCTGGCGTCCACATATGTGGATATCACATTTTGGGTTATTTAGACCAAAATGCTCAATTTTGCTCTACAAGGGCCTGATATCCACTTACGAGGGAATTATACTGCTACTGTTCTATCAAAAATTTAAACAAATATCCTCACGTGTGGCTCTTATTTTTCTTAAAAACAAAAAAAAGGTAAAAAAAAAAAAATCTGGTAATTCTTTGTTTTTACGTTCATCGGCCCAAATATCAAAGAGAAATTAAAAATGCATGCCATGGAAGAGTTCGGGTCTTAGGAGGTTAAACCATGCAATCGTATTCCTACAGACTTCTATACAGCAGCATTTATTTTTGCAATCCGAGGAGTTGATTCATATTTGCCATTAAAAATGCAGGTTTAAAGTACTTTTTAAACCTGGAAGTTTTATTCATTTTGATACAAATTCTAACATATTCTGTTACCACATACCCGAGTTTTAATCTTACATATCTGAAGAGTTTGAGTCAGGTAAACTCTAGCAATGTTTGTGCGCATCTGCTGTTTTTACACAATGGAGACTTCACACGAAATTTCATGGAGTCATTAATGTCCACTGTAAAACAATTAATTTATTATGTATTTATTAATTTATTCATGTGAATCCTATGGAACTGTAGATTAGGGTTTTTTTTTAGAATTTTCTTACCCCTTCAAATTCAAGTGCATAACTGTAGTTAGTGTAGGCAGCCAGTCCTCAACTGTTAATTTGCTGGCTAGCCACATCTATTTACTTTGGAGTAGGCTGCAAAATGTTGTGAAAAGAGTCTGATATGAGTTGATGAGCCAGTGAAGCTCACTTCTGTCCGATGATAATGACACTGCTGCAAATTTTGAGGATGAACTTTATCTGTCTGCAAGCTGGTTTTCACACTGTTAGCCTCTGTTAGCTGTCATTAGCAAAACCTTTATTTTATGTAGATATAACCTGCCGCTCACTGAATATTTTTCTTTGTCTGACCATTTTGTTAAGCCCTTGAGGTGCTCGTGTGGATCAGCATGCTGAAATACTCAGACCATGCCAGATTAAAAGTCACTTGTGTGGGGGTGTTTCTCCGGTGTTACTGTGGTGGTTTTCTGGTGTCCACAGTCTCATCTGAGGACAAAAACCTTTGTCCCGCCACATCAGCAGATAACTGGAGAGTAACACGATTACCAAACCATATGTTTCATAACGAGTCAGAGCGTGGCGACAGATATCTGATAACCATGCAAGCAAAGTGTCTAACTGAAGATCTGAGAGACCCCGAGACAGGGCAAGGCCGTCCCACGTGCGTGTGTGTGACTTGGCTCTGTTGGAGAACGCTCGCTAAAGGAGATGTCGCTCAGCACTGAGAAGCAGTGTTGATGATAAGTCAGAGAAGGCAAACAGCGAGAGGCGAGACAGAAGCAAGAGGTAAATAGAGATAGCGCTGATGAAAAGTGGGGACGTGAGAGCTGGTTAGCGGTTATAGACATGAACTCTGGCTGAACCCCCAACTGGTGGCGGCCTTCTCTACAACCTCAACGGGATGAGACATTAGGGTAGGACTCAGAGAGCCCGACATCAAGCCGACAGCAAGACGTGATATCTTATTTTCCCGAGCTGCGCTGACACAAATTCCACTTATTGTTTTTTTTTTCTCATGCCTGCGGAGAGAGAAAGAAGTTTCGCACACAGGAAAACTTCACTCCCAGATGTTCATGTAGTTCCTTCGCTTCTAATCCAAATAATTTCAGAGCGTTTTCCCGGATAAAGACGTTCATCTTGTCAGGAGTCTTTTGATTGAAAGAAATCCTTGACCTTCCAGTGCTGTTAAATTAAGCTGAAGGAGCACTATTGCATGTGCATGCAATTCTATCTGTCAATCCTTGAATGAATATAAGACATGTGGACAAGCCTTCACCACATATATATGACACAGCGAGAGCGTGTGTGTGCGTGGGTGTGTGTCTGAGAGAGAGAGGGGTAGAGCGTGCAGCTCCATGTTAGAGTCAGAAAAGATGAAACCCACGTTCACGATATATATTACACTTAAATTACCTTGAAGGCTGAGAGGTGTAGATTGCTTTTATCGCACAGTATCCGACATCCACGCGCAGTGGTGGAGGAATCTTTTTTTCTCCATTTGATCTCATGCTAATTTGAAAGCAGACGTTAAAACGGTATCGAATAGTCCTGAACCTGTGCCAGTGTGTCACCTCTCTGCAGCTGTGCCTCCGCGCCTCTCGCTGATGGGAGCTTCAGCAATTAAAGCTGAACAAATAAATGGCTATCACATCGCAGAGAGAGAGAGAGAGGTAAAATTGGCCCGGTTCAAGCATATCAATCAGAGCAGATGTGTGTTTAGATAATAGAAAGACCACAGCGGGGCACGCTTCTGTCAAGTGTTTCAGAGCAAGACTCACTGCAGAGTAGACTACACCCACTTCAGCACAGTTTATAATATATATCCTCTTGTTAAAATGCAGTAAAACAAGTAATACTGCTGGGCTAAAGCAAATACTTTGTCTTTCCTTCGAGATGTGTAGCTACCGGGTAAACCGCTGTTGGAATGGGCTGACTTGGCAAGCTAGGTGACAAGTGTGTTAAGAGATCCAAACATCACCAACTGTAACAGCCCATGCCAACTAATATTACTTACTAATCTAGCAGTGAGAAGACCAACCTGGCATCTGTCAAGCAGCCTTTCATTTTGGGAAGCTTGTGCCAAGAATTAAAAGCTGGTCTGAAATCGACTCTCGCTCAGCCTCTCAAACATCAGCTTCTTCTGTCAGCATCCTTTTCAGTCTCTTCACCTGTGCTATGACATCCGTACTGAGGATCCCAAGCTGGCTTGGGGGGGTGGGTGGGGGGGGGGATGGATTGTTCCCTATCAGCACAAAGTACACAGTGCAAGAACAACAGCTCTGTTGTGCAGAGGACTGGGGATGAAACAGCCATTGCCCTTATTAAAAGTCAATAGAGCATTAAAATGTTTTTTAAGTTCTCCATTTTAGGCCAAACTACAGGGGCCCTGAGAGTTCAAACTTAGCAAATAGCACAAAACACAAGGGAAACAGAGCAAAAACCACAACTGAAGTTGAATCAGACAGAACAAATACTGCAAACACTCAGAAAAACAAACAAAAACAAACATAAAGTGTTTTTGGGGAGATACAATGAAAGTTACAAGCTAACAGTAAATGGCTAATAGCAGACATGCATCTACAATATTATTTGAATCATGCAATTAAACTTTGTTAGAAATGTTATACTTGCAGCTTTTTCTCCCTCACAACACTGAAGAACACTCCACCTCTTTTGTCTCAGTGTGATCCTTCACTTATTTCAGTCTCTATGAATTCAATCACATTGTTGTCTCACAAAAACACTTCCACTGTGTTTTTGTGAGTGTTTGTTTTTTTCTATTTCTGCTGTGTTTCGGCTGCTTTTGCATCATGTTTTCTATTTGGTGGTATTTTCTTCAGTTATGAACTCTCAGGGTCGTTGTACAAACAGCTGAATGATGATGCTTAAATGGTATAATGCAGTATTGTGCAAAAGTTTTGAGCCACTGTTCATTTCTTTGTTTCTTCTTCCTTAAGCAGTTGGTCACTAACTGCCTGCTGCAAAGCACATAATTTATTCCTTTTAGCTGAATCTATGAAAAAATGCCAAACATAACACAGTTTGACAGGCAAAAACTGTATTTTTGCCCCAACAATGAGATTCCTAAACAGCAGCTAGCTGAAAACTTGGCAAATCTCAAAATGGCATGCAGTGTATCCTTAAACAAAATTGAGGACACTGGACAAATGAAAAAGTGGCAAGCCCAAGACGTTAGCTACAGCAGGTGAACAGCATCTGCAAGTCACATCGTAAAGAAACGGCACTGGGCCAAATGGGTTGTTTATTATGTCATAAGTGGTAAACATAACCATTCCTTCCCACTGTCACCAACTGTAGGAGTTGTCTGATTGTTGGGTTTATATAAAGCGCCTTGAGGTGACAGTTGTTGTGAGTTGCTGCTGTAAAAATAATATTGAACTGAAATTGAATTTAATAATTGTGTACTTATTTGTATGTATATTTCCTTAGTATTTGTTTAATTTTAATAAAATAATATATGTTAGTTTGATTACATATATATTGCTCTGTAGCTCAATCTAAAGTAATGCAATTAATCTGAAAAAGTAACTAAATACTAAAAAAGTAACTAAAGCTTTAAAATAAATTTTATTGAGTACAACATGAAATAACTGCATCCACAATAGGGGAGCAAAATCAGGAAGCAGTACAACATGGGAATACCTAAATAAAGTACAAGTACCTTAAACCTCAGTAAAGTAAAAATACTCAGTTAAATTCCTGCTAAAAGCTGTGCTCTCGTCTAATGGTGCTGGGGACTGTTAAGACCGCGGCTTTGTTGGGGGAGCGGCACCAGGGGTGGCCAATCGTGTTTTTGGGAGGATGGATTCTACATATTCATAAGCAGAATCTGTTTATGGAGAAATCAGAATTTCTAGGATGAGTGTCTTTTATCTGGACTTCCTGCTTGTACATGCAGTACTTGCACTTTGAGACTGCCTGTCTGCCTGTGGCTGACTACAAAGTCTGCTTGCCATTCAGCTAAGATGGCAAGCAGAAGAAGTTTGAGCCTAAGAGGCAGCAGCAGCAGCATCTTCAAGCATTTTGCTTTACTGCCACAACTGCACATTCCAAACAGAGTCTCGGCTGGGTAAGAATGCGTACACTACTGGCCAGAAAACCAGGCGAATTAGCATAAGTGCCATGTTCGATCCATCAGCGGGGGACTCAAATGGCTGCTGGTCCTTATCCCATCCCACTCTTGGCCTTGTTTGCGGAGGAAGTCGTGAACTCGGAGAGAGGGGAAAGGGAGAGGCCGTCTGTTTAAGTTGATATTTGCTCTCAAAGTAATTTGGAGCAGATTTTTTGGAATCAGTGAAAGGGCTTCGCTGTAATTCCCTTTCATGCTCATCTTCTATCTCTGAAGTCACCATGGGGCCTAAACAGCAGCATAAGGATGCCAGATGGATTAGAGGGATTCTGTCTCTCTCTCCCTCTCTCCATCTCTTTCAATTGCAACATGTTTTGTGTACAGGGATCCAGAAGGCAGATGACAGAAGACCAAATCACACTGGCTCTTTCTCACTGTCACTCTTTCCTTTCCTCACAGTAACTTACTCTGACATGTCATTTTTTTTTTTTCTTCCAGTGCTTGCTGGACTGATTTCCTCCCTCACATCATGACTTGCTTGAGCAGTTGCTGGAAAATGATGACAAAAATTGCCTTTTTTTATTGTTTTACAATAGAAAAGCTTTTCATTCATTTGGAATCCGAGCTCATCGGTAAAACTCTCGTTCCGTCTCTGGTTTTACTGCTCAGTTCAAATTAAAACGTGTCCTAAATATTAACTTTTAAATAATGAATGACATGCATGCAACAGCAGGAGTCAACAGCGATGTCTCAGACATAACACACAGGGAGGGATACCCGATAGGGGTTTATTCTGCTTTAGCCGCAAACTCCATGAAGACAATGGTTGCCAGGCATTGCTGTGAACTGTGGAGGGAAAGCAATAAAAGCTGTTTTGCTGCAGCTGCATTGTTTTAAATGCCACGCGAGTGCTGATATATATATATATCTATATAAATATAGATATATATATAAAGTTTGCAGTTCCTTTGTTGGAACAGTCCTGGCTTATTACTGATGAACTGTCTTGTTTTAGATTACTGTGCACAGTAAAACTCGCTCCCCTCAATGACAGCTGGAGGTAACATGTTAAGTGCTATGGTGGAAAAAAAAGAAAAAGAAAGAAAGAGCAAAGCCCCACAGGTCAGAGTCATCTGCCTGGGATCTGTTCGGTGGGGTTACGAGGATCCTCGTAAATATCTCTCGCCAGCTCATCAGCTGCACTGCGCTGCACACTGTTTCCCGACGAGGCCGTGGGCTGGTGGAAACGAACTATGATGGATGCAGTGTGGCATGGACACAGTGAGAACGCCACAACATTACTGATTGTGAACAGTACAGTGTTTGTGCCTGTGCAAATCAAGCTCAATTTGTATTTAAGTGAACAGTAAAGTTCTTCTACTTTCCGTTATCCAGTTTTTAGCTTGTAAGTATCGACAGAATTTTACATTTCATGTTTCTAATGTGAAAAAAACAAGACAGTTAGTCTCAAACTGTAGCTGTTCATCACATGGCCTCACATTTGATTCTGGAATAAGTTTGAAAATAAAATCAGATAGTTCCAAAAATTATTGCCCCTCTGTTTATTTCAAATGTAGTGTTAAAAAGCAGATAACAAGCTGAAGCTAAAGTAACTTCAACTTTGGTTTGTTTTACATGCATATCAGATGACCAAAGCCCGTGTTTCTGATTTTATTAAGCATTTGATGAAATCATATGGAATTAATTCTGAAAGCATTCCCGGGACATGAAAATCATGCAAATGTTCAATAATCACTGTTTGGCAGTGGTCATCCGATGGACTGGAGGGTTGCCAGTTTGAACCTGTGTTTGGGAATACTGGGTGAGGTTACTGAATGATAACTGGTCCCACCCACAGCAAAAAGTCCTTGAGCAAATCATACACCTTGAGTGAAGCACTCACATGTCCTCAAGGCTGTTGCTCTGAGAATTAATACCTTCTAAATAGACTTTCCTGCTTAAATGCAAGCTTAAACAGGGATTTTCTGAATGTGACAAGCACTACTTGCTTGTGACAAAACACATTTGCTGGCGAGACATCTCCCGGGACAAACGTGAAATCCTAGTGTTGGTTGCCATCTCTTCTGTCATGCTGCTTGTAAAAGAATTACTCCCTCCTGCCTGTAGCTACACTTGTGACAAGGCTGGAGTATCGGGCCGCTTAAATTACAATTGTCATTGACTTGCAGTGGTCACACATGCAGATTAAGAGGACCGAGAAGATCCTTTTGCTTTTTTGTCTGGATTTTGTGTTGAACTGGGCCAAGGTTATGTGATGAAGTTCATCAAATGGTTGTTCTCTTAAGTTGGCACATGTTCTTTTAAAAGTAGATAAGTTGCATTGTTGAATATAAATAAACTGTGTTCCATTTGTTTTTCTTGCTAAGGGCAACAAATGGAAGCAGCATCAAATTAAAAATGGCAAAGCTTACAAAGCCAAAGCCATGTTTTGCTGAGACATCGTATCCTTGACCAAGGTTTTCCAGGATTTGCCTCATCCACCACCACCTCACACATCCCTGGCAGCACGGTCTCACCAGGTGGTTTGACTTTACAGCCACTTTTCCACTTGAGGACTTAATGCAGACACACGGTCCCAGCTGGAACTCATTAGGCCTATGGCTCAACCACCTAGGCCAAAATCATAACACCAGCTCAATCAGCTGGTGCAGGGGGGCCTCTGATCTACGGGAGGACGCTGAAGAGGTTTTAATGTTGGGCCACCACAGGATAATGCGTTCCACTTATAATTAGGTTGATGCAGTTTGGCAATTGGTATAATATGGTCACTTGGCTAGTTTTAGACAGATTTCAAAAAGAAGAAGCATATCAACTTCTCTTTCTCGGGGGCTGAAAACAATCTGCAAGTACGGCATTATCCATGATGGCAAACATTAGCCTATTTTTTTTTTTTTATTCTTTTGCCTGTCCCATTTGGTTCTTTAGCCGTCAGAATTGTTGTCTGAAGACCAAGAAGGATACCCAATGGATTTACTTTGCCAAATGGATCATCACGGCCTTGTCATATTGGTCCATTTGATCGACCTTTGTTGTTATTATTTATTTTATTTTATTTTATTTTCAGTTGTTACAGACGGGACAGACGTGACTGAGGGACAGGAAAGGGAGAAAGAAAGATGAAGGAAAAGAAAAACAGAAGGGGAGAGGGACAGTGAGAAAGGGCACTTAAAAAGAGAAAGAAGAGAAAAAAACTCTCCTGGATCACCTGCTGAGAGAAAAAGAAGAGAAAACAAGCAAAAAAAAAAACAGAGAAACATGCTAATTACAACACCATCGCATTAATCTAGCTAAGTGTAAACAGCAGTAAATACTAAATATTGAATGTTGTTGTGCAGCACGCAGGACGGACAGCGCACAATGTGCTTTGAAGTAGCAGCCAAGAAAGGTGTAGTTTATGTCTATGAACAGTGAACACCCGTGTGCACACCTGTGTGGATCAGCGCACTTGTATTCAAAAGGTTTCCCCATGTAACGGTCTGCTAGAGGGTGTAGAGAGCCATAGCCCCGTCCCCCAAGGCATGAAGCACGCATGGAGGAGATCCAGCCTTTTTTTTCATTTAACCTACAAATCCGACAGGCAAAGATCCTTTTGTGCGTTACCCTGCAGTTCTAACGTTCGTGGCATCTTGGTGAATGTAACCACATTTACCATCCTTTCACCCATGATTTCTTCCCCAGCCACTGAGACATAGGCTGTATCCCAATTCAGGGTCTGCAGCCTTAAAGTACACAGCCTCAACAGTCCTCAAGGGCCGCGTACTCAAAGACCACTAAGGCCGGAAGTGCGAGGCTTGTGAAATGGGACGGTCTAGCCTCCGTCGCGCTGCCCAGGTTGCCTAGCAACCATGATACTAACAGCTGGAAACGTTTCATACAGCTTCGTTTGACAGAAATGAAGGAGAAAATCTTTTGTTCATTTGTTTGTTTGTTTCTACATGAACTTTGATCATTCTCTGTAAGATTAAACTCAGCTATTGAATGGCGTAAATTTTAAAGTAAAGGCTTTAAAACCAAGTTAGTACAAACGTCACTTATGTCACATAACTTTGCCGACATGTGGCCAACAGTAATGTTTTAATGTTCTTCGTTTTCACATAAATAAGTGACATAATATTCAGTACTTACTTAAAGTTTACTCTTCGGGCACCCCTCATCCGCCATTTTTTTTCGGCAAAATTATCCACACCCACTGCCAGGCTATGCATTCTGTTGGGCCACGAAGTCTACACCATGACATCCTTAAAAACACATTTGAGGGCCGCATTTCGAGCAGCTTTCGAATTGGGACAGCCATCGTCGCGTCGCTGTGACGTAATCGGCCTTAAAATGTGGCCTTTAAGGCTGCAGACCCTGAATTGGGATACAGCCATAGACCAGATTGTTTTGGTACATTCACCAGCTAGTTGCTAATGTTGTGTCATTTGGCAATGAATAGGTAGTGAATAGTCTTTAAAGTGTTTTTAATGGAAAAGTTTGCTTGTGCTGAAATTAAGCTGAGCCAAAACAACAGGCTAAAAGACATTAGAACAGGGGTGTCAAACTGAAATACACAGTGGGCCAAAATTCAAAACTGGAACAAAGTTGTGGGCTAACATTAATATTTATTGAAATATATTTATTCCTCCAGATATAAGAATGAATCTTTTCTTATGGACTCAAACACGTTTTGCTGAAAAACTGAATATGGAACAAGCAAAGCTTAATACTAAACAATATATATATTAGCTGTATAATACCAGTAGGCCAGCTCTAATAGTAATTTGGTATGGCTTCGCGGGCCAAATGTAATTAGGCTGCGGGCCAAATTTGGCCCGCGGGCCAGAGTTTACCTTACCTTGCAATACAAAACACTTTGATGTTCTCTTGTTCACAACCTTTGATAAATGCCACCATGAAGCTTGGACAATATCACGTAAACAAACACAGAAATTTTAAAAAACAGGAAACAGAGCTAAATCTCAAAGTATAAAATGCTAGCAAGACTTAACAAAGGCTGAGGGCAAAGACAGACTAGATAAACACAGAAATGAGGAATAATTAAATGAGACACTAATGAGGGCAGGAAAAGTACAAAAGCAGGAAGAATCTAACTTTCAAAATAAAAGTAAAAGAGGGACAATGGGGTAAACTCACAGGGGAGAGGAGAACACAGGAGGCATGTGAAAAAGGAAGTTCACAAAAACACATCTGAGGATAACAACAAAAATCCAAGAATCAATATTCAGCAACAAAATAGAAGTAAACTGAGAATAATAGCAGCCGGACCACGTTAAAAAAGAAAAAAAAAACAGACAAGAAAAGACTGTAAGTACAATGCATGTCGCCAGCGTTTCTTCTCAAAAAGCACAATGGGGCAAAACTATATTAAAACAACAAAAACAAAAACAAATTGAACTCTCCCACTATTCCCAGGATCCTCTGGGACCCGGACAGCAACAAAGGCCTCTGAGAACCTGAAGAAATCCATGCAAGTTGTGGCCAGTGGGCCAATCTTTCTGCCGTGCTGACACATGTTTGGAGTCCTCAAAACAATGATTCAGCATGATGTTGTAACTGACTGGTACTACACGCCCTTTGATGTTATGTAAGAAGTACTTCATATGTCTGATATTTAGTCCCTGGATCTTCTGATGTGTGAAAGATCAAGGTGTGTGCAGATGGCGTGCAGGTCACTCAGGGCACTGCTCCATGTCTCGGTCTCTCACTGCTGTGTGACACTCACAAACACAGGGTGGTTTAGCCTCTGGCTGACCTGGCCTTGGCATCTTGTCAGCTTGTCTAGTAAGCAGTCCTTGTGATAGCAGTTGGTTTGCAGTCTGTTGGGTTTTAATTCAGTAGAAAACAGTATTTGCACTAGATTTATTTAAAGAAATGTATATTATTATTATCTATTTGATTTTGGAAATGATAGGGGTTTTTGGGGGGTCTTCTGGCTAAGAGGTCATTCAGTGTGGCCTGGCCATGGTCTGGTCCACGTTTTGGGAGCCAGATTCTGCTCCAAGGGTCTTCACAGGTCCGTGGGGTCGCTGAAGCCTGAGCCAGGCTGAACAGGGAGACATCTGTCCAGGCCTGGAAGGATTTCACGCTTCTGGCCGTGCAAATGATTTAGGCCCTAAAGGACTACCTGCTGGGAGAAACTCCCAGTGGGTTAACCTGACACAGATGGATCCCCGGCCAGCACTGAACACACACATGGAGAAGTACACACGTGTGCACGCACATATATGAGGGTGAAGACAGATGCAAGTGTGGACATAGTGGAAGAAAAACACACTTATGCTGAAGACTGACATGCAAAAATCCACTGCCACTACGCACACAATCGCACAATTTCACACACGCTCTGTCCTCTCAGGCCTCACAACACAGATGCGCATTTTCCACAGACAGGCCGACTGATGTATGTCATACCACACAGGGAACAAAAACAGCAGCCATGAACCACAATGCGCATGTAAGGATTTTTCATTTATTTCCCATTTTATTTATTTATGGTGGACGTTGATCCAATCAGAACTGGTTGTTTAGTTGGTCTTGAAATTACAGTTTTATGCATGTATTTATTTATTTATACCTTTTCTGATTTATTTTATTTGTCAGATAGCTGATGCACTTTAAAATGTATTTGGTAAATTGTGGTCGCCATTTCAATTATATGCCCATTTCAACAAATAGGTAATATTACCAATATATTGGCATATATTGGTAATATTAGCTATTTTCTTAAATATAAATATCAGCATTTTAAGAGATAAGAGAAACACCCTTCAATAATGTTACGAGTGTTGGATTTGCATATTTTGTCCACCAGGGGGCACTCTGCAGCTTCTCGTTTGGCAACAAATCTTTCTTTTGGTATTTACATGTAAGCACAAAGCATTTACTCATCGAATCACTGAAATATGCAGTATGAATACATCAATGCATAAACAAGGAATTTTTTGTTTTGTTTTATGGGAGGGAACAGAGAATATTTACTGAAGGAAGAGCTCATGTATTTTGTAAAGGTAGAACTGACACTTATGTCTGAAACTTGAGCCTATAGAAACTTGTTACCCTGGAAACGGGTTCAGATCAGAAACCAGTGGAAACCTGTCTGAAGGTAACAAAATACCTCTAAAACTCTTAAACTGTTTAATCAACATGTTGGATCTTGTCTGTTGCCACAGGTTTGCTGTTTTCACTGTAAAACTAAGCTTGGGTGGCTACAGTTTCATATTTCACACAGATGTGAGGGATGCAATGATCTTTCATCCAAGCCTTCAGAACTTTATTGTTTTACATTTTGTGAAATAGTAGAGAACAAAGTAGGAAGATACACATAAGATATACTGACTTATGTCCAACTATGGACCAGAAGTAAAATACTGCGTTTTACACAACACAGCTGGCTCACTAGAACATCACACTGCAACACAGACATATCACAGATTGGTACTCTGCATTATAAAATAATACTGTAATACAACCCGTACTTACTGCATACTGACACTGCTTTGTATAACAGCCTGAGTATACAGTAGAAGAAACTAAAGGCTTTGCTGGAGTCCAGTATTTGCTACAAAGAGCTCATATCTTTCTGAGAACTTTTAAGTTGCATAATATGTTCAATTGAAATGCCATATTATGAAAAGAAGGAAACATTTCCCTTTAATAGCTAACCAAATTTGTCCAATGAGCCTGACTTACTCGTCCCAGTCGTTTCTCCTAATTCTGTAAAGCTGGCTGTAAACTCGCCTCTGTGGAGTGGCAGGGATCAGCAACATCTGGCCGGGACATCAGGAAACGCCTCTCCTTCTCTGTCTAACACACACACACAGACAAACCCACACTGAGGCACTGGTACTCAGACGTGCACTCCAGTGAGCGTGAGGCTCATGAACATCTGGCTTCCCAGACTTCTCCCAAGAGGGAATCGACTTTTTGTTGTTTTTCACCAACTGCCTCTCGTTTCAGTTTTTGGTTCTTCTCTACTTAGTCCGTTTAAATGTGGGCACACTTGTGTAGTCTTACTTAACTTTCCTCCCTCCTACACTGCAGTTATGCACTCATGTCAGAGGCCTGTATGTACAATAGTTAATTAGAGGCTGTATAAATAATTTGTCTGAGCTGTATAGATTGCGGTCTGTAGCCCTTTCTTGGACACATCTCTTATAGTTACTGAATCACTCAGTCTTTACAGATTAATTATGACCGTGTCTGACATGTAACGTGAAAAAGAATTATTTATGTCAGCCACTGAAAAGTTATAGCAGGTGGAGCTGTAACACGAAGGCAGCAGCAAGTGCACGTAGTCCTCCAATCACTACTGAGTTTTGCATCCAGGCCAATGTTATCAAACCATGTAAATACAGCATTTACTTTTTCTCATATTTTGTAGAAGCTAACTCTATTTCCCACTTCCAGCTGCTATGCCAAGTTCTCACTCAAATTTATGGAGCCAGTTTTACACTTAAAAAAGAGAGATTATTGGCATCAATGCTTCCTGGTCAATGAATAAATAATAATCATGTAAATAAAAGGATGTAGCCACTGTGACATCACCCATTGGTTTGTGAATTCCCACTTTCAAGCCTTGGCTTGAGCTTGGGCACGCTCATTAGGTAGCGACTTGCCCAATGGAGGTTACCATGCCCTAAAGCATAAGCTGCTTTACTGTCTGTTTTACTTACAGTGCAGTCATAATTTATAAAAGTAACATTGTAATGTGTTTGATAATACCTAAAACTACTGATTGGGACCAGACACTTGTCTTAGAAATGCCTACTGAGATCATAAATCGAGCGAGCATTCGAGTCAGTATCCCTCGATTTTTTACACTATCTGACTGCTTCTTGCAGCTAGAAGATACGCCCCCTGCTGTGCGTTTGATAGAATGGAGCATTTGGTACTTTTGCATTAACTTCACATTTTAGACCTATAGTCAATGTTTAACCATACAGACGGACCAAAATGATATTGTGAACCATTTAGGAACCTATTAAACCAATCCCAATGATCAAAACAGTAGGGCTTAACTAATTCCTATATTATTGCTGCTCTGTAATGAATAGTTTGACCTTTGGCCTTCTGGAAAATCATTAAAAGGCGATTGGACTAATTCCCACTTACACTGCATGCTCTTTTGCAGGCTACTTGGAAAGTTTTCAGACCAGACCTGCTGTCGATCTGAACAGAAAAGGAGTTGCAGCGTATTTTAATGACTCATGAATTGACTGGCAGCTTAACATTTGTTTATACTGATGGATTAAAACTGCTGTCTAAAGCATTAGTATGTGATTAATTAATTAAAAATGAGCCATTTGGATTTAATCACTATTGTTGCAGTCATCTCAGCTGACAGCATGCAAGGCAGAACTCACAGCAGTCTCACCTCCAATTATCTTCTTGCTTGATTCATCTGTTTAATCCCATTTGGAGTCTGCGGGGCCTATTTTGGTTTCTTTGTGAAGCGAGCGAGCCAAATAAAAAACAGTCAAAGCGAGCTGCTGCGTTCGTTTCCTCAAGGGGTGCCCCGCTTTACCGTAAGCCCATCAGGGCCTGTTTCTACACACATTAGCGGTTAATTATTATCAGTCCATAGCCATAATGAGCTCTGCATCGACCTGTGGCTGTATGTGCAGCAATAATATTACTTAAAGGAAAAACAATCAGCCGGCTTTTCCCAGTGAGCAGTCTAAAAGGTTTGCAAGGTTTGCAGAGATAATAGTTGATTGATTAAAGAGAAAATGGGAAACAGAGGTTGTGTATGTACTGTTATTTATTGTGAGTGTGCTCATATTGGCGCGTGTGTTTGTGTGTGTGTGTGAAAAGACAAAAAGTGAATTCCTGTAAAGTGTTTTTAAGCTGCTTTTTTTTTGTCTCTTTAAATTCAATATCGCTGTGATATCAATACCATTTTTGAACGCTATTATCAAAGCCGGCGTGCTGCTTCCCTGCACAGATCTGTTTCTTCGCTCAAACTGTGGCTTTTCACATCTGTCTTCAGATACAGCTCTAACTTAGATAAGATCTTAGGAACACAAATGTTAAAATATTCCCCTAAATAAAGCCTTGCATGCTCTTTTCATTTGTGATAGTGACGTTTCCAGGGCTTCTTGGTTTGACCCACTGCAAATGTGACTTTTCTGATCTTCATATGTCAACAAGCTCATCACCTCCCTCTGTCTAAGACTCACTGCTGCAGTCAATGCCATGCTTTATGCTAAGAAAACAGTAATTTACCGTGCAGCCACAACCACACCGGCTTTATCACTCACACTCACATTTGTAGGCCTACTTTCATTTGACCCTTTCCAATACAATTCAATTCACTGTATTGGATGTCAAGTCAATTTCGCTGGTATATCACCAAATCATAACAGTCGCCTCAAGGTGATTTATATGATACAGAGAAAACCCCAAAATTCAGATGAACCCCTATGAGCAAGCACTTGGTGAGAGTGGGAACAAAAAACTCCTTCTTAACAGGAAGATACAGAAGCGGGTAACTAGTTGGGGGTGAGGGGAGAGAGACGGGACAAAATATGAGCTGATCGATTGTGAACTGTACAGTATGGTTTGAAGAGAAAACACACATACTTAAATTAGATATTTTTAAAGGTGTGGCCGGAGCCAGCAGGGAACATGTCCACTTCCTGTTATTCACATTGTTCAAAAAGTGGTGGCACTTCAGCCGGTGTTCAGCAGAGGGCAGCTCTTGAGATAGTCCGCAATGAATAGAAGGGAATTTTGCTAAAAAGCTAAAATAATTATTGACACTTTTAGCATTATTCGGTTAATTTATATCACAAGGACTCGAAGGACAAGCCAAAGGGGTGTAGGCTGGTGGAAAGAAAAATCAACGTGTAATAAGTAAAGAAAGAAAAGTTGGATCATTCATGTCAATATTTAAACAGCTTCTGGAAACCAAGTGGCAATTAACTATTATGTGCTCTGTATATAACTTAAAGTATGTTATTGACTAAATCTATGAATTTTAGTGTATTAAAATGAATGGATTTGTTGACTCTTGATAGGGTTTGGTTGTTACCATTCATATGGTGGTTTTTTAAAAATGTTTTTAATTGATTTGGCCACACCTCTTTAAAGTATGTAATCTACAATATATCTATAATAAAAATATAAAATGCATATTGATGTTTGGCACAAGTCACAAGTCTTTGACTTTGTATAAAACTGCAATAGATTTAATCATTTTAGCTTTGACATCATTTATATGTAATTACCAGTTTCTTGCTTACAGACAAAAATAACCTTTATTTTAGGGGCTAGTTTTTATAAATTCATTGGAAGGTAGATTGTGCTAATACAGGTTGATTGACCCATTAAGGATTTACACAGGGTGGACTCCCATGATGGCGCCCACTCCCAAATGATAACTATAGTTGACAGTAAAAGTCACATCAGGAACCACAACAGAAGCATCCATGTGTGTATAAGAAGCACCTGGGTGTAGTGGTTGAAGGTGACCACCATCAGTTTTCATGCCTGAAAACAAAATACAGAAGCTGCAAAGTAGCTTATAGTGCTGTACTGCCCCTAATACTCAAGTATTTTAGTATAATTTAAAATCCTAAAATACAGTTTCAACAGTCTACCTGAAAAACACCAGAAAAATGTCAGACTTTTTTTCTCTACCACTTTCTATTTACAGTGTAACAAAAAGGTAATATAATCGCCATCTCCTGACAATTGAATCCACCATATTGTCCATCCAATTTTTGCTACCTTTACATGTACTGTACTGTATTTTAGATGACATTATTGTCATTTTAAATCCACTGTATTTTTTTTTACTTAATCTAGCAGGAAAAGCAA
Organism: Haplochromis burtoni; assembly: GCF_018398535.1. Lineage (NCBI taxonomy): Eukaryota > Metazoa > Chordata > Actinopteri > Cichliformes > Cichlidae > Haplochromis > Haplochromis burtoni. The sequence continues at coordinate 1,088,783 of NW_024582500.1, forward strand.
AGGTGGAAATTATCCCAGCATTTACAGGAGTCAATCCCAGCCTCACTGAAAGCAGGAGGCTGGGATTGACTCCCGTAAATGAGATGAGGTTCTTTTAACTGTTATTAAATAGACCTATGCTTCTTTTTGTGCAATGCAGAAATGTCTGTTAATGAACATCGACAAAAGAGATTTGAGTAGGTTTGACACATTTCTGACTTGTTAGCCTAAAAGCAAACAGAAAACCGTATCAAACTCTTGGTCACATTTCAACTGTCAAAGAGTTTATTTGATTCATCAAACAGAGCCTTCCTTCAAAGTTTCTTTACAACCTTATGGCTGGCTCAGCTGATATGCATCTACACAATTCTCATATAAAAGAGGATGCTTCTTTCAGCTGCTCCCCGATTCACAAAGGATCACCACAGCAGGTAACTTTGCATGCTTGATTTAGCAGATTTTCTAACATTGGATGCCCTTTGTGGCCACAGATGGCTGGTGTCTTCTACAAGAACGGAATCATGGACTGTTTGCGTGTTAGGTGAAAGTGTAAACCACTACACTATGAAGAGTTAAAGATTTAAATTTTAATTGTTTTATCCTTCCCACAGGTGTTACACATCTGCAAGCCACTTTGCAACCCGTCTCTCCCTCAGCTTGTCTTTTTAATTTCTGTCTTGATGTTTATCATACAGCTTTGCTATGCTGTGTGTGTGTGTGTGTGTGTGTGTGTGTGTGTGTGTGTGTGTGTGTGTGTGTGTGTCATGCTGCTGCTGTCTCACCTCTGGCTCTCCATGCACATATAATGGTGAGAAAGTCCCAGAAAAGGAAAAATCTATATTAGCACAATTGATTAAAGTGTGCTCTGAGCTTTTTTTAAATTTTATTTTTTTAAACTGTATTTCACTTTAGTAACTACTCCTCCACAATCCATCTAGCCATGGTATTAAAATATTGCATATACAGTATTTCAGTATTATACTCATGTGCAAAAGTCTTGAGCCATCCTCCCCCTCTTTATTTTCTGCCAGGAAAATGAGAAATGGCTGCAGTGATTTGTTCAAACAACTGTGCAAGCATACATGGAAATACAGCATATAAGACAAAAATACTTTGTGCAACTCTGCAAGTCAATATTTGGTATGATTCCCTTCATTCTTCAAAATAGCCTGAAGTGTCTTCAAATTTCATGAAGTAATCTTCAGTAGTAGTTCTCCAGGCTTCTTCAGGCACATTACAAACTCGTGTTTGGATGTTTGCTACCTTTTGTTCCTTTCTGTCAAGACGATCTCACACAATAATGTTGAGGTACGCACTACGGGGAGGCCAATCCATGACTGACGGTGTTCCAGTGTCTGTCCACATGTGCTTTACTGCACTGGCAGTGCTTTGGGATCATTGTTGCTTCTGAAAAATGAAGCTGATGTGGGTCAGATGGCATTACATAGTGGGTCAAATCTGATGGTATTTTTCTGAATTCATAATTCCATCAGTTTTGACAACATCACTGGCTGAAAATACAGCCACAAGCATAACAGATGATTGTAAACAACCACTCACTGTTGTACCTTTCTTCTGACATCTCTTTCATTCAAACATATGTATTCAACATAATAATAATAAAATAATTATAGACGTAGCAATTAATATAAATAAATATGAATTAAAACTCATATGTGCAAATTAATATTTAATGGATTTTGTATAGTTCAACAAAAACTTCACTTTCAAAAACTGAAATTTCTGGCAATTAGTTCATGCTTTAGGCTTCAAAGGGTAAAGAATGGATTCTTCACCCGTTCACTGAGAACATTTCTCATGAGGCTTCAGTGAACAGTCAATGGATCGACTGAAGGGCCTGATCATTATTATTTTTTTCTTATTTCTTAAGAACATGATGTGCAGATACTGCTGTAGATAGTTTTTAAGCTGCCACTTCTTGCGGAGGTGTGCCAAGTTTTTAACTCTTTGGGAATCACGTTGTGCCAAAATACTAATTTATGCCTGTCACACTGTGTTATCTTTGGCAATTTTATTAGATTCAACTAAAGACATCGGACAAATAATGTGTTGTTGTAACTGGCAGTTAGTGACAAGGTGCCTAAAGACAGAATTATTATGTATATACATAACACTGGTTCATCCCCTGAGTTACTTGTCTTATTTATTTGAACGATTCAGTCAGTGGATTAACAAAGAAAACACTTTGTCTGTTTTTTCACTCATTTGCAGAGGAAAGTCCAAACTAAAACTTCAAAAGACTTCCAGAAAGTAATGAGAACTATTGCTTAAGATCAGTTTGGAAAATTACTAGCACAGGTGACAGTTTCATATCCTCTATTTTGTTATATCTTCTTCCTAGAGTAACACAGAAGGTGGAACATGCAGTTCATGGCTCCTGCAGTCTACATGTCTAATTGCCAAAATACTAATGCCCAAATTACTTCTATTCAACACCAGTTTCTAAGGCTGTGGGATGGATAAAGCACTGTGTGGGTAGAATAAAGAGCTCTATGCAGTTGTGTGACTTGTGTTGTGTGTGATGAACGTGGCCTGGAGTATAAAGAGCAGGTAACTGGACTGGAAGAGAGGAAAAAATACTCCAAAATGCCCCTTACATCGGTCACTGATTTTACTTTATTTTTGAATCGAAAGTTTTTTTCTTGTATTTTTACTCTGATTTACAATTATTTTACTGTTATCTTAGCTACTAATTTCCGCAGCTGCTGCTGCACCCACATTTGGATACATTCACATGCCTAACTATATTCTTTTTGGTTTTCCCTTTTTGAAAGGACCATAAAAAAGCGTAACTGGAATGCCCCTCTTAAATACAGCCTGAAAGAGCAGCATCACATTTTTGAAGTCTGGATTTGTGAATTCCTGCGGCGACGCGGAGCAAAACACACATAGGACATCTGAATTCCCATCCGCCAACTAAAAATGGCTGGCAGTTTTGTAGGGTTGACCTCCAGCCGCGATGCGGGGCGATCGTGGCTCAAGAGTTGGCCGTTCGCCTTGTAATCGGAAGGTTGCCAGTTTGAGCCCCGGCTCCGACAGTCTCAATCGTTGTGTCCTTGAGCAAGACACTTGACCCGTTGCCTACTGGTGGTGGTCAGAGGCTCCGGTGGTGCCAGTGTCCGGCAGCCTCGCCTCTGTCAGTGCGCCCCAGGGTGGCTGTGGCTCCAATGTAGCTGCCATCACCAGTGTGTGTGTGTGTGAATGGGTGGGTGACTGGATGTGTAAAGCGCTTTGGGGTCCTTAGGGACTAGTAAAGTGCTATATAAATACAGGCCATTTACCATTTTACCGTTCCAGTCTTTGATGGTTCCTCACCACACACTAGTCACAACACCGACAGTCGAGTTAGCTGTTAAAAAGTAACCATGTATTGTTGTTGTTCCTCACTTAGCGGCATGCTAATGATAGGAGCTTTTACAAGCGCTTCATGATATGAACTGCTTTTATTTCTTGCGACATTTCGTATATTTTTTCAAAATTGCTTTAAAGAATATGAACAAAATATTTTTTGACTCTTCAGTAAATAATTTTGGTTCCAAATTTGGACCTGAGAGAGAGCTGTTTCGCCTTTTTCCCCTCGACCAACATGTCATTTTGCATCTGGTTTCCAGCACATTATAGCATTGCAGGAGGTCGTCCGTGTGCTGACACAAATCTGATCCCCGACCAGCTGTTAGAGACGGCTCATCTTCTGTCGACAAACATCTGTGGTTCATCTCCACAGTTTGACGGGAAATGCAAGACTTCAGCTCCCTTATGCTCCTCTCTTTGCTCCCATTCTCTCATTCCCGGTCCTCTCCCTCTCTCTCTTTTTCTCTGATGTTTGGTTTTACGTCGCAGCCATCTGCTCCTGATGATTTCTAAAACTCTGACTTTTATACACAGAGGCAGTCCCAGGCAAAAAAAAGAAAACAAATGTGATCAAATCAGAGCTTCTTAATCTGCTTTATTTCTTTCCTTTTGGTAATATCTTGGAAATGACACTAAGGCAACATGTCTTCCACACTGGACGTTTGAACTCTCACCCATTTGATTCGTCACAGTGAGTATGCAGGTGTTTAGCTTCACACCTGTTTACAAGAAAAAACAGGTATTCATAAGTATTCATTGTGGTAAAACACTTACTGCAGAATGTCTGACCATTTTGCCAGAGTCAAGAATTACCATAGCAGTCCTAATATTATTAGTTGCTGTGCTGAGTACAAAAACACATCTGAAACTTGAACTATCTGCTAATTTTGCTTTGCTTTTCTACATCAAGGTTTCAAAAAATCCCTGGGAGCAAAATGGGATATTCCCTAGAAAGGTCACCAGCCTAAATAACCTTTAACACTTTTAATCATAACTAAGCAGTGTTTAAAAAAAGTAATTTAAACCACCTGTCATCAAAATAAGAAAAATATTTTAGAAACTTGTCAAAAACTTATTTAAAACAAAAATTATGTTGCTGTTTGTTGCGCAAATAACACACTGAATACACGTTTTCTATACACAACTTTGAGTCGGCACACTGAACTCCTCTGAGAAACCAGTTTCAATAATGTGAATATGTAACGTGTTATGGTAATTAAAAATAATATGTTTTAGTACTTTTTTTTTTGCTTATTTATAAAACTGTATATTTACATCTTCATGGATAAATAACAATTATGTTTTTGCATTAAACGCTTGCACATACTGGTGGGTTAACCAATAATAAAAAAATAGAAAATGATTTTGGTAATTATAATTACTGTATGTTACCTTATATTGTTTAATGTTCGTATTAAGCGTTTCACTCGTCACCGGGCTGCCTGCAAGTTTGGAAGCTGTTGTATTTTTGCATAATTGGATGTCAGTGCCAAATATTCAAGTTGCAGTTTACTTTGATATATATCTAAATATGAGATTTAACCTTTTGGATATAAAATTACTAAGTAACTAAGTAAGTATTTTTTCATAAGTTCTGGGCAAAAAAGTGTCTAATCTAATCAGTTTATCACTGAGTCCAAGTGAAAATATGTGCTGACCCCCTCAAAACATTCATGACAATGGGACAAATATGTGTAAAGACACAAGAATATATGCAGACCCACACATGTTGCTTTTGACTATGACTGTCTGTGAGGTGGAGGGATGAAATCAAATTTTGAAAAATTGATTTTAAAAAAAAGTATATAAATTAGAGATTTAAAAAACAGTTACATCAGCCAATGTCTTAACACAAGTATGTAACTTAAACCTTTTTTGAAGGAGTTACAGATTATCTTCAGTCATTCCTTAATTTCCAGGTAATTGTTAGACTGTTAAAATGACTTTGCTGTCTTTTATCAGTCATATAGGGATGTTACAAAATCCAATAATCACTTTGGTGTCACTGTGAACAAAAATCGAATAATATTCTGGAAAATCTAACCAAAAAAAGAAATAACGTTCATTGTTAACATTATATATATATTACAATTATCATTATGTCATAAAAGCATATTCTTCCAAACGCTCCCATTAAAGACATCTTATTTACCTCAAAAACAGAGCACATCTGCTTATTTAACATTCATACTGTATAAGCTGATATCTGCCAGTGTCTGTAACTCTTTTTTAAAAGTGTAAATTAAAGTTGTGTTCTTGTCCCTCTCACGAAAGTTAATCCCAAAGTTTGCGAGCCGTTACTTGAGATGTACATAACAAAACGTATGGTGTTATATTTCTGTGCTGCTTTCACTTATATAAACACAATAATTTAATCCAAATCAAGACTAACGTGGAACTCTGAGGCCCAAACACAGACAGACAGACAGAGTATGCTTCAGATGGTATGTCACAGACCACACATTGTGCCGGCTGTGTGTTAAAACAGTTATTCACGGTCTCGCATCCTACCCACAACCAGAGATGAGTAACTTGAACTTCATGCGTTCTTGTGTGTGTGTGACAATTTGCACATGTATGCATGTAAATACAACATTGTCTCTGCATTTTAATGAGATTTTCATCTAAATGTATTAAATAAATATGCAGGTTATTGTACTTACATGTGACCCATTGTCCACCAGATTACTTGGTCTTGACTGCAACAAATTGGATTCATTGTCAATGGCGGAGCAGCCAGATTCGCTGAATATGGGAAGCTTTACTGTCTTTTGTCAAGTGACGCTTCATAAATAACTCTGACTTCCTCCTCTGGATGCCTGCCAGTGGCTGTTCACTATAAACTACATGAGCTCCACAGCTTTCTCTGAGCAGCCGACTGCAAAATGGACTGCCGGCTGTTGGCCCCTTGAGGAGTTTGGAGCCATATCTGAGCTAACGTTTACAGTAACATTGGAGCTGGAGCAATCGACCACCCTCCCTCTCTCCTGTTTCGAGGATCCGTGCTTGTGTTTGTATCTGTAAGCAAGATGAGACATAACTGGTTAAAATAAAGACGTGTAGTTTCCTTGAAACTAGGTTCAGGTCATTAAGTTGTGGATGATACAGTGAAATTTAAGTTTGAATTCTCAGAATATACTATAATGATAATGAGTTTTGAAAAATAGCCTATATACGAATGCATATGAGACACATTGTTGCCATTATTAACTTGTAAAATCCAAAGATTTCTTAAGGAATATGTCCATTTACAACACAAAACTTAGCTAACGAGCAAACTTCTTCTCGTACATGTATCCATCTCATGTCTCATTAATTAGGGAACCTGTGATGTGTGTCGATGGGCTTTATCTGTTTATTATTTGGGGCTTGAAAATGTTCAGTTAATTCAGTGAAATTCATGTAATTTTATGCTATAAAATCTGACTTCTTACAGCCTACTAATCTAAGTTAAGATAAACATAGGCTGTAACCAGTGTAAGAAATTGGTGTAAAAAACACTGGGGATGATTTTCAGACTGCAGTACTGTGTCATGTTATAGATTTATTAGTGAGAAGTGCTCCTGCCCAAGAGATTAAATATAATTTTGTTTTGGATGAAAGCAAAACATAAAGTAAAATAAAGTTTTTAGATTATTCACTTAAGTAAATTCTGTGTAAGTAGTTTCAAAGTAAGAGCTGTACGATTAATAGTGCACATATTGTATGATCATAATATATAATACCTAAAATAAACATACTCGATAAGTATGTAAATCATGCACAACCATTATTCAGGTTTGTGGTTTGGAACATTCAGCTGTAAAACTGCGATTGTTTATGATTGTTTATTGATTATGAGGTCATTTTCTTTTTGAAGTCTAACATTCTGCAATCCAATGATCTAAGTAAATATGCCCCAAGGTCAGACCATGATGTTCAGAGACACTGACAAAAGTCCAAGTGCTATATCTCAGACTGAACACGCTAAAGGTTTGTTTGGAAGGGTTTCCAGGAGAAAACCTCTTCTTGTGAAAAGAAAACAGCAATGTGTTTTAGGTTTGCAAAGTTGCATCTGATCAGTCAGTAAGACTTCTGGAACAATGTCCTTTGGATTGACCAAAGTGGAGATGTTTGACCATCATACACAGCACCACATTTGATGAAAGCCAAACACCTCATACCAACTGTTAGGCGCAGTGGTGAACGGGTCATCATTTGTGATTGTTTTGCTGCCACACGCCCTTAGAGTCGTTGGAGTCATTGAGGCGAACACGAGTTCCTCTAGTATACCAAAGTGTTGCAGAATCAAACGTGAGGTCGTCTTTCTGGCAGCTAAAGCTTGGCCCAAATCAGGTCGTGCAACAACACAAGTATCCCAAGAACTACAGCAAAGTTGCAAAAAGAGGAGTGAAAGTTATTTAGCTTCAAGTTCCTGCTACGGGTGGTTCAACAAGGACTCGAATCATCACCTGGTCAGTACTAGATGTTTTTTCTTCTTATGTCCTGATATCTGAAAAAAACTGATGGATGGTGCACTTTTTGTTGAGCCATGACTCTATATCGCATTAAAAGGTTCCACCTGTTGATCAATTGAACTACTTATGTGTTACCAGGTATCGTGATCAATAACCCTGCAATTAATCTGCAAAATGAACTAAAGAGGACAACAAAGTGTAATATTTGTGTCCAAAATATAGTGGAATTAAAGGACAAAGCAGCATAACATAACAAAGGGGGACTAGTGCCAGAGTGTCTAAACATTAAGGATACACATGCTAGTTCCTGACAGTACCTGCCTGCTGTCATCTACCATAGTGCCAGTATCATGCTACATACACCCAGACATGCAAGTATATGATCAGAGTTCACAGCTTATACAAACACATACACCCAGACTAAAGTGCCGCCCCACATTCATCATCCCACTCGAACAGTGATATTGCTCCCATCAGGGGCAATTTTCTCCCCCTCTCATGACAGCAAGAAGTCTTCCCATACTCCGGGTGGCCACAGCGGGCCCCACGCAGGGATGACATCAGCGCTCAGCCCGGAGGAGCTATGTGACAGCCATATGTAAATTGAATATGACTAATCGCTTCCCCACATCACCTCTCGCCACCTCTGGGCCACTGCGCCGAAAGACGGAGCGTTGAACGAGGAGAAGGAGTTCTCCGCAAGTGCTTTTGAAGTGTGAGCGTAGGGGGTGACAGGATAGCCAACAAGAGGGATGCTACGAAAGTCAACCGTTGTTTTATTTTCAACAAAATGAACCCACAGAAGATCCAATAAGGAGGTATCAGGTCTAAGATGTACACACAGGTGATTCGCGATGTCTCTGACAGCCTCCAACAAAATGCTGTTTTACAGCTAAGCTCAAGTCTGAAGGCTCTCAAGGGGGCCGCAGATGGGAATATGATCACTATTTTCATTGATGACCATTCTGTTCTCACAGCTTTGGCTTTCTCGCTGGAGTGAAGTGGTTCACACTCGAGACAGACGGTAAAGCGAAGCGAGCAAGGCACCAGGAAGATAAAGTGCTTCCACATGTGGAAGGCATGAAGAAGAGGCAGAGGTGGGTGTGACCACCCATACAACAGGGGAATCCCAGGTGTCCCTGTCTTTGTTCTCACTGTGTGTGCCTGTGCACGTGAGCCTATCAGTAGGTCACCAGCAGAAAAAGTTTGATTCATGAATGCTGTCAAAATGCAGAAGAAATGCTGTTTTTTTTAAATGACTTCTTTTAATTGAAAATAAAAAATATAATGAGATCACAGAATGCACACATTCACACTCTGATCATTGGCCTGAATTGATGGGCTGCCTGCCACGTAGCTGCAGCTGGAGATGCAGATGTCATTTCCCAGTGTTTGTTTTTTAATTAGAGTGCCATATACTGGGACATTACATCCCCGATAAAACACTGATGACTTTGTCAAAGGAGATAAAAGTGTGTGACAAATATCAGGACGTTTAATTTATGCAATTTTAGAGTTTCATCATTTTACTAACTAAAAAAGTAGAAATGCTCACACAGTTTTTATATTTTTACATATTTACACAACTTTTTTCTTTTAAAAGGGGAAAGTTCTCCTTCACTTTTGGCCTGAACACTTTGCATTGCACACAGTGATGACCCCACCTCCGTTCTCTCCACACCCCACTTGGCTCAAATCACCCCCTGATGGGCAGTGTAAACAAGTGGCACTGTGTATATCCTCCATATAATTTGGATTTAGCTCGGTGAGATCACGGCTGTTGGAGTGAAAACCTCCCCCCTCCCTTGTCCGGACTGCTCAGCTGCATTGTGGGAGGTTCTCTTTCAGTGCCACCTTTGTCTATGAGTGTGTGTGTGTGTGTGTGTGTGTGTGTGTGTGTGTGTGTGTGTGTGTGTGTGTGTGTGTGTGTGTGTGCGTGAGAGGGAGGGAGAGAGAGAGAGAGAGACAGAGAAAGAGAGAGGGCAAGAGAGAGAGTGTGCCCCTGATGACAGGTCACAACAAGTCATGAGTAAACTTCCCCTGTGGCAAGACATGATCTTGGTATATGTGTACTCCTGAAGGGAAAACACTCACAAATTCATTCATACTGTTAGGTTGAAATCTCATAAACGCAGACTGTCGTCACTTTTTCTGTCTCGCTCTTGCACACACATGTAAGCACATTGCAAGTCAAGAGAAAGATTTGAACCCCTCAACAATTCAAATTAGGAATATTCGAGCAGAGTAAAACGTTGCTCCCAAACTAGAAGTGTTATTTATAATTGATCATAACCTACAGATATTTTCTGCTGCATCATACAGTTTAATACAGTTCCCATCTGTTGCTTTAACACTTTCAATGTTATTATATAATGCCCTAAAAAGCTTTAACATAAAAACCACATTATCCCCTTATATATCATAACATGAGGTGCTTTGAAAATAGATAACCTCTATAAAAATGTACTCTAAAAACTTCTATTACCCCAAGTAAAAAGACAAAAGCAACAGAGCTAATTGTTGTAGGCTAGCTAACAAGCTAGAACTAAAGCCAGAACAAAATGGATTTATTTTTTAAGCATTTACGAATATAGTAACCAAACACGGTTACAGACATTGCTAGTTGATGGTTGGAGGTGCTCATTTGTTGGGTAACATCAATTTCATTGTTTTAAAAAAAATAGTCGAATGAGAAGCGAAAATATTTTAAACTGGTTAGCTTTTTTTAAATGTAAGATTTCTTTGATTCGCTGCAACAAAAAGAGACACAAATGGTGCCAATAAAAATAATCTATAAAAATCATTGTCTTAAAAGATAAATATATTTTGACAAGATGCTTTTTGACTAATAATTAAATGAGGCTGAAGGTAAACTTGCTTAGCCCAGCTAAACTGCTGTTAGCTAGCTTAACTAGCTTAGAAAGCAGTAACAGAAGCTCTAGCTAGTTTCCTAAACCTAGCAAGTAAGTTTTGGCTCTAGGTAGAGGATTTCATGAAATTTAGCATGATTACATCATGTTAAAAATTTTCATTTAAATGTAAGTTTATTTAAAAATTTGAGTTCAATTTTGACACAGCAAAAGTGAGACAATGTTTAATTTAGAAAACACATATTTAAAGCTAAAACAGACAAAGAAGCCAAAAGAAACATTTGTGCAACATCGTGTTTTCCCCCTTTAAGTTTTTCTACTTTAAAAAAGCAGAATTAATTTTGTAGGTATCAAATTTATAGAATGTACCAGTGGTGAAATTATGTGCTAATACCAACAGAAATAGTTTAAATAATATGGCTGATAGTCCATTTACTGTCTGTCTGATGTTGTTTATTCATCCTTTTGTATCATAGAAACAAAGAAAATATATAAAATAAGAAAACTGGGAGTCTTTCAACTGTTCATCAGACTAAGTTTAGACAATTATGTACTAAGTACCAGTACTTTAGTATGTACTAAGTTCATTGACTCAAATAAAAATTGGCTGCTACCAATAGTAAATGTAAATCGTCAACAAGTCCAAGTCCAGAGTGCTTTTTTTCAGATATTGTGCATCCATGCTGTAAATTTTTCTCTTTCTCTCTATTATAATTTTTTTCAGTCACCCAAACAAATAATGTTTGCTGCACAGGAGCTGAGTCTTTGTATGTCAGCATTGTTTTCCTGCATTTTTTCCTGCATATGATTTTCATATAATTTTGTTTAATCCCTTTAGTAGGCAAAAGCATGTTTTGTACACATTTGTAACGGCTCCGCACATATTTTCTCCATGCACCCTGCGTTTCTACAGTGTACACTCAAACACACCGGGTGCCAGAGACATCTCCTGACAGAGCACCGAAACAAATGAATACAGTGTTGCCTCATACAGCTGGATGAGCTGCAGAATGTTACGCTCTCCATTTTCTCCATGTCAGTCCAAGAAGAAAAGTAAATAAGAATAGCTCTTCTCATTGCCGTGTGACAAATTTTGGTGGTCTGCATGAAGTATAGAAAGAGCAATCTGATGTGGGACCAGCTGGACATCTGCAGAAATTTAGGTAAAAAGTTGAAAGAGGAGAGACATGAAAAGGGACTCTCTCATTGTCTCCAGCTCTCTTTTTTCTTTATAGAGGCAGCTGGGAAGGAATTACTAAACTTCTCTACTTAGCAGCACCACAGTCACAGGGTAGTGATCTAAGAAGCTCTTTTAAATGGCTCTCTCTCTCTCTCTCTCTCTCTCTCTCTCTGTGTGTGTGTGTGTGTGTGTGTGTGTGTGTGTGTGTGTGTGTGTGTGTGTGTGTGTGTGTGTGTGTGTGTGTGTGTG
>NW_024582500.1:1100909-1110701 GCF_018398535.1 Haplochromis burtoni
TGTGTGTGTGTGCGCGCGCGTCAGAGAGAGAGAGCCTAGAATGTCTTTTCCTGCCTTTTTGCACGGATGCTTGTATGTCTCTGCATGGGTGCCTTTTATTGTGTGCGCCTCTAAAAGCTCTCCTATTTCTGCGTTGATGTGTATTTTCCAGCAGCTTGTAGCACGCTGATTAAACAACACTTTGAACACTTAAATTGAATGAACTACTGAGGTCACCTCCCCTTTTGTTTGAATGGCAGGTGGTTAGCCTGCATGTTTCTAATAGGAACCCCACTTTGTGTGCTGTCACTGTTCAAAGTGTTACAAGAGGAAAAATGTTTCTAAATGTTGGTTCACCTCTACATGATGTAGATGGTTTTTCGAGTGTAGCGTAATCATCGATACATTTAACATGAATGTATCTGTGTTAACTGTAGTACAAGAGGTGAAAACTACAGCAAATATAATCACGTTTATGCGAATGAATATAAAAACTAAAGAAAGCTTGTTTTACTTTTTACCAAATTGGCTTAATTATTACATTATTAGAAATTATGAGAAGATATATATTTATATAGATTATTATTTTTTCATTATCACTGATTGCTTCATAGACAAGAGGCTTTTATAGCTGGTCAGAGTTATTGTGAAATCATGATAATGCACTGATGATGTCTGAATTTTTTGGAGGGGTTATAAAGTTATTTATAACTTTCAAATTCATCTGTAAAGTTAGCAACAACAAAAAAAGATCGATGGCATTATTGCTACTTTGGGTTTTTTTCAGATTTTCTAGATATTTTATAATAACTGTTATGTTTAAAATGAAATATTGTTATTGAGTTAGTAAATAAAGTAACATTGTAAGTAATGATATTATCATATGTGTGTAATTTCCTTTTTTTCCTGAATATGTTACAGTCATGGTTAAAGACTCGTTACCCATCACAATGCATTTGTTAAAAAAACATAAAATAAAACAAATTAAAAATATTCATCCAAAAAAGTAAGCACACAGTCCACTGCCTTAATTAAATTTGATTAATGGCATTATTTTTGGTTTGCATGTTTTCAAGCTTTATAAAGATACCCGAGAGGTCTCATCCTGAATTTGCTTCCACAATACTGAAAGTTAAAACTGTCCATTAAGATGAATAGCTTTAGAAAGAATGAAGATCTCTTGTTGCTAATACAATGTGTGATTTTTGTCCTGTAGCAGAAAACACACACACCCTTTTTTAGAAGAGATGTCAAAGCTGCTGACAAACAGTTTGGGACTAAAAGGTCACCATACACTGATCACCGATAACACTCGGAGGCGATGCAAAGAAGCTGAATTTCCTTTTTTTTGCAAAAAGGAATGATACTTGAGTGCAGTGTGTGTGTGTGTGTGTGTGTGTGTGTGTGTGTGTGTGTGTGTGTGTGTGTGTGTGTGTGTGTCCACGCTCTTTGATCTTGTTTGCTGCTACATTTGGAGCCTCGTGAAAGAAACTTTCCTCATAATGAAAATCTTATTTAATTCTTCGCACTGCTTTGTGTGTGTTTTCGAACAGCGGTGCTAATGCTGCTGTGTTGCACTTTCTGGATATTATATAACACGGCTGAGCCTGATGACAATGCTTCATTTTGTGCATGTGTGCTGTACCTGCTCGGAATCCAACTCTTCCCCCTCTTTTTTTAAACGGCCCAGATTTCCAGTGTGTATTCTCTTTTTATTGCTTTCATTTGCATATAAATTAAATCCATATTGTGCCTGCGAGGCAGACTATGCTAACTATGCAAACGATCCCGGGCTTTTCTTTGTTTTACAGATAAACCCTCGGCTTCCTCAATGACAAGGTGGGAGGGAGGGATGGAGGAGGGGGTTAGAGGAATCCTCTCGCTGTTTCATAATTGTATGAATTTTAAATACACTGTCATAAGATCCTCTTCCGCATTCACAGCAGGGACTGGAACTATCACTATAATATTAGACCTACAGGGTTGGCTGACCGTGAAGAGGCAGGCAGCCTTTGCACCTCTGCTCACACATGCGGGCCAGATGGCCAAAGACGCAGGATTTGGAAACACACTGTCCTTGTGTGTGTGTGTGTCTGTGTATTTTTCCTTAAACATATCCGCCAACTCTTGTTTTATTCCCGAATACATCGAAATTATATTAAAGTATATTTAATCGATGAGAAACAGCGCACATTTCATCGCATCTGCTGCTTTTGAGCGGCATCAGCAAAACAAACAAAAAGTAGCACATTTTTTTTAACAGAGAGAAAAAAATCGAACTGAAATTAAGTCCTATGAATATTCAGTCACACATTATAGCGGTTAGTGACGTTAAATTAGTCCTTATATTAGTGTGGGGCCTCTGGAAGCCCCTTCAAGGACCCCTGGAGGATTTCGCAGGCTGCAGGAGATGCTGCAGGGCCAGTTATTATCATTCTGCTGCTACCTCACATTCACCATGAAAAACAGGAACCCTTAACTATAAAAAGGTGTGTATATATAATGTATTTTGCAACTTCTACGGTCACTTTTTGTGATTTGAACCTTTCTCTTTATAATCGAATTCGTTTTTTTCTCGACATGCGCAGTTATGTCTGCTGGTCGCTTTGAGAGATAAAAGGCAAACAAATAAAGATTTTTAAGGTAAAATCGTTCATTAAAATCTGTAACCTGCCTTTAAAGTTCACGATCATCGTTATTGAAATCCATTATTAACACGTGATGCTGCGCGGTTATTAAATCTGTGCTCTATAGGCAGAGCCGAACGCAAACGCACTTGAAATAATTAAAGCTCCTGAAACGCGAAGGCCGTGAACGCCTCTGCAGGCTCGTTAGCTCTTAATTAAATAATCTCTTGTAGAAGCGCCGGAACAAACAGAAACAGCGCTCATCGAGCTCACAAACGTCCTCCGGATGCCAGTCTTTTTTCTTTATTTCAATCAGTTGTTATGAAGAAGGGGCCAAAATATTTTGTATCATGTATTTCAGCTTTAAAGTTGCAAGATCCCCCCAAACAAAAGACAAAAAACAAAAAAACAATAAAGTCAAAGAGGAGAGCTTTCTTCTTCTTTGTTTATGTGCGCCACAATCAAGTGTGTTAAATGTGTGATATAATCCAGGTCGAGATAAATCGGCGGGGATACTAAAAGGCTCAGGTGCCTGTTTTTAGCAACGAGGGGATGCTGTGAGGATTCTCACTGGACTCTATCGCTGACATAAACTCCAAATATTACAGTTAGAATTACCGTGAAGTGATATAACTGAAAGTGAGCACAAATAAAAAAAATATTCACGTTTTCTTAATAATTGGAGGAAAAATTCAAGGTGGCAAAAAAAGAAGGCAGACTGTTCAGCGTAGACTAGTCTGATACTAATACTTCAAGAGTCACAGTTTCTCCTTTTGATTTGGGTGAAATTAAATGGATTTCTATAAGTTTTTCTGCTGCTGACCTTGGAGTGCGACACACACACACACACACACACACACGCCATGCCACAAGGTTCACAGCCAGGCTCAGTCTAACCTGAACCTGAGGTCAAGTCAGGCCGCGCAGGACGGAGAGACAGAGCGCTTCTCCCCAAACCGCGAGTTCACGTTTTAGTATTAACTCCAGCGTGCGCGTTCACGCTCCAGCGTGTCCGGAGAAAGTTGAGCAGAGGCGTGAAAACCTATAAATGCCCAGAATAGTTTTAATAGATGAAATGGTATCCATCAAGGAGGCGCTGAAACAGGACCTGCTGTGCGATATATTTCTGTGTGTCTCAGTTTGATATGAAAGCTCCGATAAAGACTTCACATAATCCGCTGTTTTATAGACAGACGGAATTTAAAAAGGCCGGTAATTACACTTTCCTCCTTTAAACACGTTATGTGCCACGATTATATGTCCGTGTGGGCGTTAATATGTTGGGGAGTCCAGGCAATGTAGTTCAAGTGAAATAATATTAATAATAATATTACCCAGAATTCCCGTAAATTCACCATATTGTAAGGAATCATTGTGACATGCTGACAGCTTATCATAGATTTAAATATGTTTTATTCTCAAATATGGCAACAAAACGCTTTTATTTCTTTCTCTTTTTTTATCCGTGGAAATGTATGTAAGAAATAATAATTTAACCCATTAACTACTGCTCTCTCTCTCTATCTCCCTCTTTTTTTAATTTCAGACTACATGTGAACATATTAAAATCTTTGGCTTGTTTGGCTTGACTGATGTGTTGAAGGGAAAATATGGCGCAAATATGGGGAAAAGGGGGGTGGGGGCAAGGAGACCACAAGAACCTATAGATCCTAAAAAACAGTGAGAACAGACAGAGAGGAGAGAAAAAAGGACCGGCGTGAAGAGACGAGCCTGAAATTAAATATACCGTATACAACATGATAACTGTGTGGCTATATAAACTTTAATAACGAGCGTTCATTTATATAACTATGTCCATATACTGTTACCATAAACAGAAATCTGTGTTTTTAAATAGCGTCCCCCACTTCTCCTTCTTCTCCCAGTTCGTTATGTCCAAAAGAGTCCGGCCGCTCATTCGCTCTCCTCCTTCTCCTCCTGCACGGTGGTCGTTGAATGGTTGTAAAGTCCTTGAGCCATGAGCTGCAGGGCCAGGCCGTTCTTGTAACCGCTGGCCTTTTTAATCTTGGCCCTCTTATTCTGGAACCAGATTTTAATTTGGGACTCGTTCAGGTTGAGTTCCTGGGCCAGAGACTGTCTCCGCTGCTCCGTTATGTAGCGGTTGGCCTGGAACTCGGTTTTGAGTCTCTGCAGCTGCTCGGCCGTGAACGCCGTCCTGGGCCGCTTGTCCTCCTTGCCGCTCTTTTTCTTCTTCAGTTTCCGTGTCCTTGGGCCTGGTGTGGAAACAACAATGGGAAACAAAGATTTATTCTAAGGCTGGACACAGTCTGACACCGAGCACCACTTTTTTTCTCTTCTATTTTAAAGGAAAGAAAAACGTGAAAGCGTCTCTCTGTGAGCGATGATAGCGCCTTATTATCTGCTCGGTATGCCCGAATGTAGGTCACAAGTCTGTGCGGGAATGATGTGGGCAGGTTAGCCTGTGCTGGGGATGACTCCTATCAAAATAATGTTTTGATGTCACAGTAAAAAAAAAAAAAAACAGCACAGAGAATGAGCGGAACTGTTAAAGCTGGACGCTGTGCAAACACAACTTGTTTTAAATCAGAGCAAACAAATATAAGCCTTTGGTGGAGGAAGTGGAGGGGGATTGTGGGAGAATCTCACGATTGATTATTCATTACTATTTGACATGCTGAAGGTCTGCCTCACAGGTGAGTGTGGGACGTGGGAGACAAAGTAGCCAATCAGAAGAGAGCAGCAGCAACCCAAACAACAACAACAACAACAACAACAACAACAACAAGAAAAAAAGCTCCAGTGCAAATGATGAGACTTGTTAAAGCCTTATGAGCCTTGTCCTATCGCTCACACGTGGAAGTGTTACACTGGAGGTGCAGAGATAGATATCCTCCCTGCACACTCCACAGCTCCACAAGCTGCAGCACAGCTAATGGGACCTCATCCGGGGCTGCTTGATCAGTTATGACTGCAGCAGCGCGGTATTTTCACTTCAAGGACCCGATCGAATAAAGCTAAAGCAGCAAAAAAGAAAAAAAAAAGCACGGGAATTTGGTAACGTAGCTGAATATATGAGTGCGCATTGATCCGCTGATTAACTGTGTACTGCGCACATTTAATCCAGTGGGACAAAGGAAGCGCTGTCGCTGTGATACAGGGCAGGCTGGGGAGCTTCGGGTCTAATATTAGATTTCATAAAAAAAATAATAACAATAAGTCGCAGAAGGACTTCTGCCTTTACCCTGACACATAACCACCACCATTAAAGCCAATAAAACCTTCCGCACCATCACATAGGCCGGCCTAGAAGCTATGAGGCACGCGCGCGCGCGCGCACACACACACACACACACACAGTTTCAAAGATACATCAGCATCCTGTATGTTTAAACTGCTAAACATTAAACGGGCCTAAAAAGTCATTGCATGACATATGCAAACACTCGAACCTTCAAACTCATCTCTAAATCGATGCATCTTCTGCATCAGCTCAGAGGGGAGAAAGCGGATAAAAGTGAAAAGAAAAGAATTGCTTTCAGAAAAATAAAAGCAGCAGTGGTGGAGGTTAGAAAACAGATCCATGCCTCTTTTTTAAGTATTATTATTTTTAGGCTAAAATTCGGGAGCAAAAACAGAGAAAAACGTTCCAGCTTTAGTTCTGTCAGACTAAATAAATTAATCTAAAATAACCGGCAAAAACACGTTAGCCCGTGAAAGACCAGACAACAATACATTTGATTTTTTTTTAATAACCGTGTGGACTTGTAATTGGGTTTAATAAGGTATGAATCCTCGGCACTGTTGTTGGCTTGTTTTACATTACTTTGGTCTTTTCCGCACAAGGGAGGAAACATTAATATTAACAGAAAAACCAAATACGTTCCATATATTTTTGTGTAGTTTGCCTTATTTAGAGTTTTTAAAAAGTTTTTTTTTTTTAAATACATAAAAAATAAATCTGCTCGTGACACTGCCTGGGGCCCACATCAGCTTTAGCCCCAATGTGCTTCAACTTCACTCTGAATTAATTTACTTAATTCTTCACTTTGACTTTTGTCACCTTGTGCTTCCGTTACACTCTCCATTATAAACTGCTAACCACTTTTACTTCAGCGACTTCTTTTCAGCACTTTACCCCCCGACAGTTCTTATTTTCGAAATCAAATCCCTTTGTTTTGATTGGCTGGAGCACCTCGGTAAACTATTTAAACACTCACGTGCCAATTTTAAATTCCCTCTTTTTCTTCACGCTGGCACCTGGAAGAAATGTATTTGACACAGCGGAGAGAAACACAAGTCATCCCACTCCAGCACCCCACTCGATATAATTCGGGGACTACTAGCGCCTTACCAGATGAGGGCCGGTCCGAGTACCGCGTACAGTACACCCAAGCGGGCCACAACAGCGGCTGGCTTTCTTTTGCCATGGGCGGAGAGCCTCCATTGCTGCCGCTCATGACCATAATTGACGAGGGGCTGTCTGCGTATCTACCAGTCCCGTTGCTCGTCGATTCGCACTGCTTCGACGAGTTCTGCTTGGAAGAGGGGGAAGAGGACGTGGACGACGACGAGGAAGGCGACGACGAGCTGCTGTCGCTGCTGCAGTTGGAGTCCAGGCACAGGCTGCCGGTGTGTAGCGGCCTCGCGCCCAGCGGGTTCACGTTTTCCCGACCCGACGTCTGGCTCCGGTCGCGGTAGCTCGGCTCCTTTCTGCAGCCGAAGTCCGGCCGGAGGATGTTGTCTATGAAAAAGTTCGTGGTTCTGTGGGCTTGCTGGGCTGCCTGGTGGGGTAAAATCATAGCAGGGGATGGCAGGTTCGGCGACAGGGACATGCTCTCCTCCTCGGTTGTGTCCCGGCCGCTGTTGGGCTCCTTCTGCTCTTCCATAGCTGGTGACCGTGAAAAACGTCGGCCTCTCCACGCCAAACTCCACTTGTTGCTCACTCTCCCGTCCCCTTCGGTATCCAATTCAGACAGACAGCATGTAAAAAAGCCTTTTTAAACTAGAATAAACACCTGCGTTCGTTAACAATATCACCTAAAGCATGTCCTCTCCTAACAGTGTTCCGAGACCTGGCATAGCGAACAGCTCCACGTTACAGCCAGTGTCCCTGCCGCTCCTCGGTGCAGCATAATATCTGTGTATTCGCTCTTCCCAAACTCTCCTAAAACCGTTATCTCCCCCCCCCGTGTGTGTGTGTGTTTTCTCCCTTTCTCTTACACCCAGCCGGAAGCACGTGTGCGCGTACACATAAAGCAACCGGCCAATCAGGACGGAAGATCGTCCCTGTCACAATTGACGCTGTCCAATTAGAGCTGTGGCTGTGCTGCGGGCGAGCACGCGCACGCAGCACGCGCTTATTAGTTGGATCGATTCGGGAGAAGCGCACGTGCACAGACGTAATACACAGCAAAACAAAAACAAGCGCGGAGACAGCCACCATTAAAAACACTGCTCAGAAGGGCGAAAGGGTTTTATTCCACATCGCTACATGCTCTTTAAGCACATTTTAGTTTTACAAACTATTTGAATTCAAACGCACTTCATAAAAAATGATGAAGGAATAATAAAAATAAACAAATTACAAGAATAATTTTAGAAAAATAGGACTACTAGCATTCATGTTTTAGCTAAAATGTAAGACCTTCTATTTGGTGAATTTTGCAGCGTAAATACTGTTAACCGTCCAAGTGTAAATTACATTATATCACGTGAACTGACATCAGCTATGTAAAACATATTTCATTTTAAGTGGAGTGTTTTAAGTATATGTATATTTAAAAAAATATTTTTATGTGTCTTCATAATATTAGATAAAATATAAACAAAAACATTTTGTGCGCTAAACAGCTCCTCCGTAAAGTGCATAAAATGCACATTGTGGATTACAGCATTCGTTTCTACAATCTCATCAGATGATTTACCCTTGTTCTTTCCTTCTCATTTATTTTTTTCTTTTCTCTAACAGTGAAATACAACGAGGATGCTGTAAATGAGAACACGTCAAAGCTTGGATTGTTAAAACCACCAACAGCATCTGTACAGCGTTACTTTACCCTTAATCACAATTTACGTCCCTTTAATATTTTAATGAGCTATTACAGAGCCACGAATTTGACATGAACAAACCCAAAATTCCGAAAAAGTGACCCAGTAGTTATTTAAAAAAGCACAAAAATCAAAGTTGAACAGTAGTAGTCTGTACAGTGTGTGTCCACATAAAGAAAGAGAACTGTATAGTTTCCTTCCTTCCTCTAAGTAGCTAAGACTTTGACTTAAAGTATGATTTTTTGTGTTTTTTTCCCACAGCGACACGAAAAACCAACATGTTTGCGTTTCCCTGTGATATTTCAGTTCACAGGAGGCCACTCGTGAAAGGGTATAGGAGAGGCTGGAAAACAGGAGTGTATCTCGATAATAGGTGGCTGCTGTTTTTTTTTTTCCTTTTTTGTGAAGATCTTCAGAAATTGCCTCCAAGCTCTAATTGGCGATTTGAATTAATAATAATATTAATAATGATAATGGCAACAGCGTGAAAGGGGGGACGTGTTGATGGTTAACACGGCCGCGGTGAAATCTTCATCCGCACGGGGGTCGGAGTTAAGGATGAAGGAGGGGTGTGGAGGAGGGTGTGGGGGACACCATGGCTACTTAATTAAATTCCAATTAGGACAGTATCAATATGGCGTTTAGCCGCAGCGCCATTGTGGCTAAATGAGCACTCAGTCCTGCTCTTATCTGGCGCCGCAAAGAGAGGGGCTGCTCGAGAGGAGCTGCAAAAGATAATTTATAGCTTTTAATTAGTCTTCATTCCGCCCGATGTGCCCGGTGTTCATCACCGGGAGCGGGGGGCCGGAGAAAACCCCGAGTCAAAGCCGCTGTCAGCGCTCCCTGGCAGGGCCCTTAATCAAAGTGAAGCAGGGCCCGCGCTACAAGCCACGTAATTTCCAAGGTGCTGATAAAGCTTGTTGAATAATAGCGGGGGCCCTCGGAGACACCATTTACAGAAATGACTTTATTGACGGCTTAACGTTGGTAATTCATTTTACCTTTCATGTATTGGGAGCCGGATTTGTCGCCGTAATAGGATGATAAATGCACTGACGGATCGCAGCCCCGGTTTTATTGAGTAGCCTATATACTCCAAGAGCCTCACTGGTACACACACGCACACACACACACACACACACACACACACACACAC
>NW_024582500.1:1110721-1126638 GCF_018398535.1 Haplochromis burtoni
CACACACACACACACACACACACACACACACACACAGTCAGCCCTGATGAGCTGATGTAAAAGTGTGTGTGTGTGGACTGCACCTGGACTAAAGCAGGTTTCTCCGTTGTTTTAAGCAGCACATTGTTTCTTTCCTATCTGCGAGGTTCGGTGAAACGAGAAAGCCTCGCGAGAAGCAAAAGCAGAAAATCTTACATTTATTTCTTTAAAAAATAAAAATAAAAATCCTGCTTCACTTTCTCCACGTCCTCACTCTTAAACATCACTGGCTTCATCTGTGTTTGCTATAAAACCAACAGTTTGGGCATTCATTCAAACACTACGCTTGATTAATTTTTCTTTTTCACACAGAATTGCTATATATAGAGTTGTATTTTGAAAGTTCATAAAGATGTATAATAAAAAAAACGCTTGGATTAAAAACAAACATACTTTTTTATATTTTGTTTCAAAGTTTAAGAAATAGACCCGTTATTAACCTTTCAAATATGTGAACAAATGATTAGTTAAGCATTTGTTCCACATCCTCAAAATACTGCATTTATAATTTCCACACCAGCTAAAATGAAACACTGAGGTATTTTTTGTTGCTTTATTTTATTATATTTCCCGATTGAACCATGTGTTTGGATGCGGTTTGACCTCAAATCGTCAAGGATATTACAAATGTTTCCAAATGACAGCATAATTGTGATGCTCAGCGGAAAGTTGTGAGGTTTTGGATGGGCTATGTCTTGGTGCTGCAGGTGTTTGTGTCTGCTGCCATCTAGTGGAGGATGACAGGAAGCGCAGTAAATGATTCTCTCCAAAATTATGTTGGGTTTTTTTGTGTGCATGCTCATTAAGGTGAAGTAAGGGAATAAGCCAGTATCACCAAATGTTGTTGTTCCTGAGTGAGAGAGAGTGAGAGTTCAGCTAAAGCTGGTATAAGCAGCAGCTGTAATCAGTTGGCTCCACCAGAGATTAATTCCCGGTGAGCATCGACTTAAATGCAACTGTTTTTAAGCTGAACAAATATGTATGAAATCCGGTGCTGAATGCAAATAAAGGCGACTCTTAACGTTAACCACTGCGGGAAGTCCCGGGCTTATATCCTCATTTATGTTCCCTTTACAAGTTAAAAGCGACCACGTTACTTTGGCGCCATCTACTGACCACACTGCGTAAATAGTTTTTTCTTCTTGCTGCTCCCTTTAGGTGTCGTCACAGTGGATCGTCAGCCTCCCTCTCCTCTTCTGCCCTTCCTCCTGTGTCACACCATCCTCTGCATGTCCTCCTACACCCGCAAATCCCTTCTGTGGACTTCCTCTTTTCCTCCTGCCTGGCAGCTCCATCTTACACATCCTTTGTCCATTTACATGCCCAGACCATCTCAGCACTGCTTCTCTAACTTTATCACTACAGTTCAACCTGAGCTGTCCGTCTGTCCACCCTGGTCACTCAAAAAGAACATCTTGAATCTTCAGAGTGAAATACTTTTTTATTAAATTCTCATTACATTTATTATTACCTTTGAAAAGTTCAGTTACTTTACAAACCGAGATTTAATGTCACAAACAGGTGGTGCTTACCCCTCAGTTAATGTGTTACAACAACACACTTACTCGCTCAGGCTACAATAACTGCACACTTTGCACATCATGTTCTTAGGTAGCTGGTATTTATTTCAGAATGTGTATTTATATTAATATTTAGATAAAGATGTATATTTTTTATAGACTGTAAATACCATATAGTCCATATTCTATTCCTGTCACCAAGATCAATTTCTAATTTGTGCACAAACTTGGCACAAATTAACTAACCCAAAACCTTAGAACTTAGAAACTGTGATACCTAAAAGTGTAGTGTTTATCATCAGCATATGAAAAGTTACTGTTTAAGGATTTAAAATATCACGTCACAATTTGACTTCTACTTCTAGGTCAGCAGATTGAGCTGAAGGTCAAAGTGATAATAATGCAACATAAAGCTATTTAAAACGATGCTTGCTGCCATTGTTTGCAGTGAAAACATATAGGTGAATATATTATAACTTTCAGGTTATTGTATTATGACATTGTTTGTACATTACAGCAGCAGGTTATAAAATGATTTTTTCACACTGTGCATTGATGTAGAAAGCAACTTTCAAGTAACCAATGAATGGCAGTCAGTGCAAAACATTCATCCATGCAGCTCCTCTCACTGTTTGTTGGAAATCTTAAAGGGGAACAGTCATGCTTGTCCTTGTTGCTCAATTAAGTTTCACATAATGAAGTCAGACTATAGCCTGTAGGATGGCCTGCTTTGGCAAGTCAGAGGAACTCTCATGTATACCGTTTTATATATAAGGCAATACTTGGATTGCTGCCTTCCTATATATGTTCCCTGCTTGCAATGAAACATGCTGGTTGTTATTGTCTTTGTCTGCAAGGTTACTTGTTGGTTCCTGTTCCATTTGCCCGAACTGAATTTGGTAAAAGCGCTTTTGTCCATTTAGCACCCTTGACTTGGAAAAAACTGCAGAACGACTGAAAAATGACAGAATTAATTTCATTAAGTGCTTTTAAACCTAAACTAAGAATCCTTGAGGCAAAGTCCATAACATGCAACTGTGTCAATTAGATTGATTGTCATTTCAAATCGCACCAAGAGGCAAAAGGTACAGTGAAAACAATAATGGCCCAAGAATAGATCCCTGTGGCACACCCCAAAGCAGAGGGGCCACAGAGGATAAAGCCGACCCCAACTTAACACAAAAGGTCCTCTTTAAGAGATAGGACTTTAACCACAAAAGTGCCCAACCAGAAATTCCCACACAGTGCTGTGTCAAATGCAGCGGTCATGTCCAACAAAACCAGAACTCCATATTTACCATGGTCTGTCGCTATCAGAATGTCATTCATAACTTTTACGAGGGCTGTCTCCGTACTGTGAAATGGCTTAAAGCCGGACTGAAAGATTTCTGACAAATTAGAGTCACTCAAGTAGTCCATCAACTGAGTATAAACAATCCTTTCCAGAATCTTACTAAGAAAGGGAAGCTTAGAGATGGGTCTGAAATTTGATATGACTGAACTGTCTAAGCCTGGTTTCTTAAGTAAAGAAAGAAAGACTAATATTAATAATGTTCAGAATGTGTGGTCTGATGGTAGGAAATACCTTTTTAAGAAAACGGGGAGGAACAACGTCATTTGGAGAGCCTCATGGTTTAGCATTCAACACAAGTTTCTCTAAATCAGATACAGAAACTAATCCATCTGAGGCGGACAACTCAGGAGGATAAGAAATAAGTTGGTCAAACAATATAGAAAACCGCTCGGCGGTATCTGAGCCAAAAGCACGATAACATCGAGCAGGTACAGCCCGCTTAACAACAGGAGGAATCAGAGGAAAAGGTAGCTTTAAAAGAGTTTAAAAAGAGTTTAAACTTATTATTTCAGACTGAGTACAAGCTGAGGTGATGGACTGAGACCCAGTGTAAGATAATTACAGCTCATTTCAAGCACTCAGTAATGCAAAGAGCCTCTAGAACGGATAAAAAGGCTCCCTATTACGTGGTAGAAATAGAACATGACACCGTGAACACAATAGAATACATTGTAATGGAATTAAAAAAGACAACCCCCCCCCCCCCAAAAAAAACTGGACAAACACTAAAGAAATAAAGACAAAAGGAAAGCAAAAAAACAAACAATGTTTCCATTTCAGCAACTGGAAGAAAAATGCAGATACTACTCTGTTTGTCCACCAGATGTCAGAATAAAACAGCTGAAATTATTCCAGTGAGGAGGAACCCAAACAGACAGCAAAAACACTGCATTAACCACTAAAGACCAGAGGCCTGCTGCAAGGTTGATGATTTTTCTTACTGTTACTATCACTCATCTTTCATAAAGGTCATCAAAGCCAGAAAAACCAACAGCAAAGACGTCTTTCCTGGATAAAAAGACCAAATAAAAATGTCCCTCTGTAGAACATTGTGAACTGAAGCACTGAGGCTGTAAAACCACACAGCAAAACCCACCACCACTGCAAAAAAAATAATTAAAATATTGTTGTTCACAACAAGGAGTCTTTAAATGCAAATGTTTGATGAACAGTGGACCCAAAATGAGTATCCCACCTGTTTCCTGCTTTTTTGGCTGTTTGACATCTCCTAACATCGTGCCACGAGTGTCAAAGCGCCACACATTTGTGCTGAGGAGACACAAACCTTAACGAGACATCGCAAACAAGGACAAGTTTTCAACTTTGCGGCACTCAGTCCCGTCTACTTTCTGCCACACACACAACTCCCTTCAAATATTGAAATGCCACCAATGTACAGGGGACATGTTTGCATACTAAACGGTGATTATCATTCACCGAGTGAGTGTCCGTCTCTCTCTGTGTCTCCACGAGGTCCGGACTTTCTCCACTAATAATACATGAAGGGTTCCTCTCCCTCATCCATTAATCAGGAGGGAGGCTGAGGTAACGCAGGGCTGATCTTTGGCCTTCGCACACACACACACGCACACACACACACTTCACCCGCCATTAATAATTGAAGGGATATTAATGCAGATAAATAATTAAGCTTTGGGGGATCTCTGCAGAGTTCTAATGAGAGGTGGGCGACAGATTGCTCCTCAGTCTTATTACATCTTACGGAGAAGTTTGTGAAAGCTTAAGGTGATGATAAATGGGGGCCATTTAATAATTGGCAAATTAAATCAATGCAGGCACTCCGTGGAGCTCCATGCATTCTCTTTCTGGAAGAAGAAATGTCTTCTTTTACGTCTGTGTGCTGAATTTGACCTCTTTTTTGGGCATGTTGGTTGTTTGGTGACCTCTAGGAGGCTTAAATTAACAGTTATTTATGGAATACTTCAACATATATTTAGATAAGAAATTTAGTTTAAACGTTTGTGGTCCCCTGATGATGACTCCTGATTACCTCAGTTCAGCCCATAGAGCCAAATAATCAGGCTGTAGGTACCCACGTAGCCTCTGTAATGAGTTTCTATTCATACACAATAATTTTAACTGCTTTAAAAGTAGAAGTTGCTATAAAAGACAACGATGTGGTGCTATAAACATAAATAGGTAAGGGAGTCCCAGATGAAGGTTTGATGTTTCGAAAATAGTCATCTTATCCCAAACACTACAAGCTGTCAGGACAATAGCTTGTCTGTTAAAGATGGACACTGTTAAGTCACCCACTGTGTGTGGGATACATTTGCAAGGTTGGCCAACACCACAGGATCATTCTTAAATCAACACAGGCCTTCTGCTCAGCCTTTCATGATTTACATGAAAATTTCTGTTGCAAATTTTGCTCACGTAGAATGAATACAGAAAAGTTTTATATATTTTCCAAATTAAATAATTTAAATAATATTATAATTTTAATATTATTAATAATAATAATTTTACCTACTTAAAAAAAGAAGTTGGTAGACTAGATTTGCATTACCAAACATGTTATACTTAGCTGCTACATTTAGCTTGCAAATGTTGGTTAGAAGACCAGAGGCTGTGAAACTTCACGTTTAACTCTCAGCATGTACCTCATTGTATAATGAGCTTTCTGTACGCCATATAGCTATCAATATTTATGTCAAGTTGCCTTTTAAATTTCATAAACCAAAGACTTTAACAAAGCTAAAAACAAGCTAGCAATTTTAGAGCCGTGGCACTGGCAGCGGTCTCCTCCTTTGCAGATCTCACTACTAGCTTTGTGAAGCTGTCCTTAGCTCGCAAGTGGTTCTTAAAAAGTGACATAGAGCTTTGTGGAAGCAGACAGGCACTTACTGTCACCCCAGGACAAGATAACTCACAGTGTAAAGGCCATCCTCTATGCCATCGTGCTAGCTGACATGACTGACACAGCGGCAGGATTGAATACATTCCACTGGTCGGTGGGTGTGTGCCAATGAGTTGAAGCAAATGTGCCAGGAATACAGTAACATTCAGCTATAATGGGCTGCGTATTCTAAAAACGAACACGTTTGTAACTGTGAACCAAATGAGAAACTTCTACAGATGTCATCACAACTTGTCTACTTGGGTTGCTCTCCACTTTATGATGTGATTTTCCTTTTTATGCTTTTTTTATTCCATTTTTTGTAAAGTTACAGAGAAAAAAATATAATCAACTCGTGGAATGACATACAGCCACCACATCAAGCAGCTCAGGCAGCTTTTTACACATGATTGAATGGGGTTTTGGTGTATGCATGTATATGTGTGTGTCTTCATCAGCCATGCTGCCTGGAGCCAATCTAACCTTTCAGTCAACTCTCAGAGGATCATCCCTCTCATCTAGCATCTTTCGGCCTGTCATTGTCATCAGCCAGCAGAAAGATAAAACCTACAGTCCTTATTGGCTTTGTTACAAAAAGAGGCGCCTGCTTTAGTGACTTATTTCATTGTAACCTTTTCTCCCATATATTCAGGAATGACAGCCCGCGTGACACAGGATTCCAAAATCTTCCGCAGAGACGCTGTGATAAATTAATAATATCTCAGATAAGTCCTGATCAGATGTGAAAGCTGACAGATGACGACCATTTTGCATAGCTTGACTAATAAAAAAGAAAATATGATGCAGTTCACTGTGGTGAATTTAAACTAGACTGCTTTTTTATGACCAGAATTCAGTGTTTAAAGGTCAAGGTGCCTGTGACCTCACAAGAAAACACGTCTTTGGTCGTTACTCAACAAGAAGCACTCAGCGAGTGCAAACCTCTGCCGAGGCAGCTCAATCTCTGTATTTACTTTTAAAGAAAGTTTTTGTTTTCTTTGTTACCATTTCAATACACTTGACATAATTTTGAGTATAGTTATTGTTATTTGTTATTTATGTGGATACAGTACATGTGTAGCATTCATTCCATTGTGTAGTAAAATTGGTTTAAATGTTTAGTTATAAATATGAAGTGCAAAACGTTTTTGATTACAAAATAATAACTCTGGAACATGTATTCAAATTGTAACCTGTTACTGTAATGTACCTAACAAAATAATACAAAATAATTAAACTGTACTCAAAAGGGATCCCATGCCAACATATTCCCTTCATTCTGAAAACAACTATATATGGCATTATTATCACTTTGACCTTCAGATCAATCTATTGACCTCGGAGGAGAAGTCTAAGGTCAAATGTGACATATTTTAATTTTAATTTAGTCATCATGCAAATTCACTATTTATAAGTTTGAGGAAACCTGCAGTCAGCTGAGACAAATTCAATTCAGTTTTATTCATACAGCGCCAAATCACAGCAACAGTCACCTCAAAGCGCTTTATATTGTAAGGTAGAGTGTACGATAATACATACAGAGAAAAACCCAACAATTATATGACCCCCTATTAGCAAGCACTTTGGCGACAGTGGGAAGGAAAAACTCCCTTTTAACAGGACAAAACCTCCAGCAGAACCAGGCTCAGGGAGGGGCGGGGCCATCTGCTGCCACCGGTTGACTGAAAGTCGCGACTTGGATGAGTGAAAACACTACATCCAGATGACCAGATTCAACCTTCTGGCATAGTTTCTGAGTTATTAGCCTTTTTGTCAGTTTTTCAAGTTCACCTTCAAGACTGTGGTGGATGTAAGCCAAATCTTAATGAACCTCCCTTCAAGTGTAACTACACATCACGCTGACAAAGCCTGGATATACTCCAAAGACTTGATTCACTCATTCAGCACCGTCTCTTTCATCAATTAATTTTTTAGCTAATTCTTCTTCTGACACCATTTGTCAAATTAACTGGAAGAGAATGGGTCAACTCGAAGAGGGAAACCAACACCAAGCACAAGTTAAAATGCTAGCAAGTGTGTCAGCAAGTTGCATAGGCACTACATAGACTCAGCGCACAAATATGAATTAAGCTTTATACTTTAACAGATTTTGCATCATCTTTTGCACCAAAGAAGCTAAGGTGAACCCAAAGATTTCCAATCCTAATGAAGCTAAAAATAGCTGCTTTTCCCGCCCAAGAAATTTAGGCTGTTGGCTTCATGTTAAGAGCTTTAGAGCGGCAGGAGGTGAATGGTTGAAGGCTCTAAAACTGTCAGTCACGATGGGCTGAGGGAGGAGGCTGGACATTAATAATGACAGTATCAGTGAGAGAGAAAGCAGGGAGGAGGTGTTGGGAGGGCAGAGGTGGATGATGGCTGACAGGATGGGAGAAAGAGAGGGATGTGTGCTGGAGAGAGGCATTGATTTCTGTGTACTCTCCTTTAGCTCTCATTATGGCCGAACAAGACAGGGACGTGTTTTTCTGACAGTTATGCTGTTTCCTCTGCGTGCGAGCTGTTTCATTTCATTGTACAAGAATCGAACGCCTTCACAGAAATAGAAAACAAATCAGCATCTGGAGATCTGGATAGAAATGAAAATTTATGAGTGATTTTAAGTCTAGAACTAGAATCAGGTTTATAGAGGATCTTAAAAATGTTGCGCTTCTTTGAGACCATCTTTAGTTTATTGCCGCAGAGCACAAATATCACTAAATATTCAGTGTTGATAAAATTTAGCTGATCAGAGAGATAGATAGATAGACCTTTTAAGTAACTAAGAATTTCAGATTAAAAACACATGAAAATTTGTTTCTTGCCCTTCCAAGTGTTTCTGCAGCAACAACAAGGCTATAGGAAGTATAAAAATGGAATTTATTTGACTGGCTTAGAGGACACAGATATGATCCGTGAAAGTCCCAGAGGTAAACAACTGCCCGATGAAAAGGAGCAAAAACAGAATAAACAGAATGCATCAGGTCACCGACATATTTTAGAGCGAGGCAGTTACAGCAACGGATTAACACACGTGGACGTATTCATGATGCAATGCGTCCATTCGCCAAATAAGCTTAACCCTGAGTTTACACCCCCTGGAGGGCTGCAGATGTTTTCTTTATTTGCCTTTATGCTCTATAAAAAAAAAAAGAAGTTCCATGACAGAAAAATCCTCACTCTTATTTTTTACCCGCTCATGGC
Source organism: Haplochromis burtoni (assembly GCF_018398535.1). NCBI lineage: Eukaryota > Metazoa > Chordata > Actinopteri > Cichliformes > Cichlidae > Haplochromis > Haplochromis burtoni. Next base: position 1,119,693 of record NW_024582500.1, read on the forward strand.
TTTGTCTTTCCCTTGCTTTCTTTTTCCTTCTGCTTCCCCTCATTTGGCCGATTAAACTGTAGAGTAGATTTTCGGAGTGCACGCTGACAGATGAAGTGAGTCACCATTTGGCCAAATCATTATCCAGCATATGAGCTGTAATCCTGAGCATAAATTCCACTGGAGCTAAATCTGTATCTCTGTGTTGTGGTGGGTGTTAGTTTGGACTCACTCCATCTCATTTATACATTGTTGGATTGTTAAATGTATAGTCGTACCTGATATGCGATGGTGATGCAGATAAAATTTAGCTCTAATATAATCTGAAATTTTTAATGTAATCAATTTAAAGTAGCAGATAGAACAGAACTCTCATGATAAAGCCCATTAACTGTCTCATGTCATACATGTTTGACCGTGCAGAAGTCTCCCATAGAAGCCTGGATTCACTTATAGGTTTCTTCGACACTGAATATAACAAGGTACAGTAGTGCTGTTCAGCCACATCTGCGGGCACTCCTGGCACTATTCGCTGCCTGACTGCCTATGCAGAACCTATGAGGCCATACAGGTTGGGAGTTTGATACTTGGCTCTTCTGCTCTGCTTGTCAAAGTGTCTTTGGACAAGAAATTGAACCCCAAATTTCCCCTGATGACATGATCATCAAAGTTTGTCTTTGTGTACTTCAAATGACAAATAAACCGCTGCATACATGTGTAAAAAGTATCTTGAGTGTTCAGTACAAGCAAAGAACTAGGATGATATAAATACGAATGGACTAGATGTTTGGCCCCTGTCACACTGGCCTAGAAACTGGTTGGCAACCACATGTAGTCAGAGAAAAATGAATATTTCCTGAGTGGTTAGAAGCTGCCGTGTAATCAACTGCTAAAGTCCCACTTGCCCAAGCCTAGACTCTCCTGGTTGCAACAAGCGGTTGCAGGAAGTAGCTTGCATCTTGTCAGCAAACAGTCAACAACTACTCGTGAAGTGCTTGTGAAACTGAGTGTGATGCAAACTGGAAACAGAAAATATTTGTTTTCACAGTAAAAGTTACTCCTTTTGAAACATATTGGTTTCAGCAGTAAGGCACAACTTTTACTTTGAAAGTGAACAGTCTCGCTTTCCAGTTTTGTGTTCCTCTCTCTCAAGTTTAGCTACAGCTCAGTACAACAAGTGGTTGCAGAATAGTTGGCATCCTCCATGCAAACTACAGGTGACCGTGACAATCTGTGTACAAAGCAATAAGAGGTGCAGCACCTCTTTGTGACCAATTTTACCCAGGGACCACTCACCAAGCAGTCAGGGAATAAACAGTTTTTACTAGATATACAGGTTTTACTCACCAACCAGTCTCTAGAATTGAGGACTTAACTTTTTGGGATAACAAATTTATTGTCATGATCCTGGGTCATTTGACCCAGAGTTTTGAGTTTTAATATAATTTGATGTTTATGGTTTATGTTTAAGTTCTTTAGGTTATCTAAGTTCATTTCGATTATGCCTAGCTTGGCATTATGGTTCGTTGTTTTCACTTGGAGTCACAGTGGATCCCGCCAGACTCCAGCTTTTGGAATAGCAGGACAAAGATGGAAAAAACCTTTTGCTTTCCTGCTGCTCAACTTTTGCAATTAGCCAGCAAAATGCCAGAAGTCATGATTTCCAACATCAACAGTCTGAACTTCTTAAACAAGTTCTCCATGTGTTGAAGGTCTTGGAACCCCAACCTTCCAGTAATCGTGTCTGCGCCCAAACCAACTAAAAATAACCAGAAAAAAATCACAAAGAAAGACAAACGTAACTGTTTCAACTGCACAGCAGAACAACAATTAAATGTGGACTATTAACCTTTAGCTCGCTCACCTCTAAGTCCCTGTCAGTATATGATTTAATAATTGATCAAAATATTGATTTATATTGCATCACAGAAACCTGGCTGCAGCAGGATGAATACTTTAGTTTAAATGAATCACACCCCTGAGTCATATTACCTGTCAGAATCCCCGAAGCACAGGCTCAGGAGGAGTGGCAGCAATGTTTCACTCTGGATTATCAATCAACCAAAGACCCAGACAGAGTTTGAATTCATTTGAAACTCTGACTCTGAGCCTCGTACACCTTAACGGGAAAACACAAGAAGCTGGCACTTATTTAGAGTTTCTACTGAATAGCTGAGACTTTTGATCTGACTTAGAGCTCAGTTCTGATAACAATTATTAAAGTGTGATTTTAACATTTATGTAGACGTTGGAAATGACAACATCAACATTGCATTGAATGTTTTATTTAATGTTTTTAGTAGACCCAAATATTAAATTTAACAAAATATTAACAAAATAGTTTTATCACAGTTTGGATCCTCTTTTGTCTGACCATTTTTCATAACACTAAAATTTACAATAATGAATTACACAGCGCTGGATGAAAAATTTCTTTACAGTAGATTTCTTTCTGGTTACTGTGTCTCCTCTGTAAAAGAAAGCAACAAATCGATAACACCTGACTTCCTGGTATAACTTCCAAATGTGCACTTGTAAAGCAGATAACTAGCGAGCTGGAGAGCAAACCACATTGCACTAATGTGGAAGATCTTCATTTTAGCCAGGAAAATATATTTTATCTTTAAAGCTAGGGCATCTTACTATTCAGCACTGATCAAGGAAAGACAGGAACAACCACAGGCTCCGTCTATTTCCACAGAAAGCTTAGAATGATCAGGCAGGCATACTTTTGGTTTCTAGAGTTTATAAAAGTAGAATGGGAGACAGATCCTTCAGCTTTCTTCCTGTTAAAAGGGAGTGTTTCCCCCCGTGCTTCCTGGTAGGGTCTTTAACTTACATTCTGAGGTGGTGCTTGTTGTAATTTGGTGCTACATAATTAAACCTGAATCAAATGCAGTCATTGTCTCTCCAACACAATAAAGAGATATTTTACAGATAATGCCACTGATTTTTTTCCTTCACTTCTTGTTGATAGTTTAAGTTCATTTTAGCGGGTTTTAAACTTGCTAATTCTATAGAAACCACATTTAATTTAAAAAGTTTAAAGATTACAATCCTTGGCTTTTTTTTCTCTCCAGAACTCTTCATCCAGGTTCAGAGCATTGTTTGAACAAATGATGAAGTAATATTTAATCCACAAGGCGCAATCTTCTTTCATTTTTTTCCCATGTGCTCTGCACTGACTCCACAGTTCAATCTTTAATGTGACAACTCTTCACTTTAACCTCCTTTGTTTGCTTTTCCAGTGAGCCTCGTCATCTCTCCCAGCTGTGCAGATTGCAAGAACACCATCTTGAGTAAGACTTATGCGATAAACAAAAGAGGAAGATAAGCAGAAGGTTTTAAAGTGTCAATCAGAGTGAAAACTCTCAGCGTCATCCCTCTCTGGGGGGTCTCTTTAGATGTCCCTGTCTTTATATTTCACTCATGCCACACTGCCATTTGCATCTCAGGCATGAACATGGATCAATCATTGTAGGGAGAGAAGCAGTGGAGCGAACGAATGAGGAAAGGTTTTAAAAATGTCCCAGTGATTGGCTGCCTTGTCTGCCGCAATATTTCACGCCGGGTTCGGCAATCAGACGAAATCAGCTGAAAGGAGACTGCTTTTTGTTCCCGGCGACATGCGTTCGGGTAGCAGGCTGCTATGTGTTTTGCACTGCAGGCTCTATTGTCAGATTCAAAAATCTATTAAACTGATCTTAGTTAATAAAGGTGGCAACACTAAAAACACACAGCTCAGCCGCCTGGCGACACACGCTATCATTACTTCAGTGATGCCTGTTGCTCAGCTGCCTGTCAGGCTGAATTCCCCCAAACACAGTGTGTGTGTGTGAGGCCTTGCCCCACTTATCTCATCCATCAGAGAATTTCACTACTCCACCTGTCAGTCAGCAATCCCTCACTGTCAGGCAGAGTAGGGGGAAGCAACAGCCTGATCATCTATCGTGTTGTTTTATATATATATATATATATATTATTTATTTGTGTGTGTGTGTGTGTGTGTGTGTGTGTGTGTGTGTGTGTGTGTGTGTGTGGGGGGCATCCGTCAGGCAGTTAGTGACACTGTTGATGTCTCAGTTGGTGTCAGCAGCTCCACTTTTCATCCTAAATGTGTCTGCAGTGGGGGCTGCAAGCCTTTCCAAGGCCATCACGCTTTGATCTTTAAGCAGTTTAAAAGAGCCCTAGTGGTGACATCATCGCTCCAGTTAATGTCTCTAAACCTCTCTGAGCAGCGATCATCTCAAACAAATATACTAACGTCACGCATTTTGATCAAATCTAAGAGATTTTATTAATAAGCCCAAACCATACTGTGATGTCTGCTTTCACATGCTCTTTTCTTTGAGCAGTTTCTAAAACATCACCTCCGAGGAGGATAGAGCTGTTTTTTTTAGAGTGCAGGAAAATAAGCCAACACCTTAATAGAGGTTTATCTAACCAGACATGCTAATATTTGTTTCCCATGATTTCCATTTAAAGCGACAGGAGTGGTGTGTAAACAGCTGGTGTCCCTGAAGGGGATGGAGTCGAGGGGGGGGTGGAAGATACACACAAAACAGCCATCATCTTAATAAATGTTTACAGCAATGTTTGGATCTGGCTAAGCATTTGCACATCTCAGGACAAACTGATCAAAAATGAAACCACCAGCTTCCACCAAGATTTAGAACTGAGAATGTAACTGACGGCTTCATGAAGTCTTCAAGACGTTATTCATGCTTACCATAGTTTATACAAGTAACCAATATGGAGATTTGCCCATCTCTCAACAGGCTTCTGCAGGGGTGTTTCTTTGGAGGTTAACTTGGAAATTAGCATTGCCCCAGTTCCCTTGGCTGAACATCAGTTGGGTTTTTCCATAATGTTTGTGGATTATTGCAGAAAATAAAATTAGAAAATACAATTTCTGATGCTTAAATGTTCTGTTCAGAAAGATCATGTCTACAAATTAAAGCAGTGTAGATGTAGATATAGATCTGAAGCTTAAGAAATAAACACAATGTTAGGTTATGAATCAGCGGTGGTTCCAAGCCACAACTAATCTCAAATGTTTAGCCAACAGAGTGTTATGGCAGTACATAAAATAACCACATTTATTTTATGTGAACATTTTCCACTTCTGAGTGAGAAACAGTGTGCATTTGAATAAAGGAGAAGTGTCCAGTGATTTTTGCCACTCACAGTTAAAACACATAGAATGGGAGGCAGAGCCTTCAGTGTTCAGGCCCCTCTTCTGTGGAACCAGCTTCCAGTTTGGATTCGGGAGACAGACACTATCTCTACTTTTAAGATTAGGCTTCAAACTTTCCTTTTTGCTAAAGCATATAGTTAGGGCTGGACCAGGTGACCCTGAATCCTCCCTTAGTTATGCTGCAATAGACGTAGGCCTGCCGGGGGATTCCCATGATGCATTGAGTTTTTCCTTTCCAGTCACCTTTCTCACTCACTATGTATTAATAGACTTCTCTTCATTGAATCATATCTGTTATTAACCTCTGTCTCTCTTCCACAGCATGTCTTTTATCCTGTCTTCCTTCTCTCACCCCAACCGGTCGCAGCAGATGGCCGCCCCTCCCTGAGCCTGGTTCTGCCGGAGGTTTCTTCCTGTTAAAAGGGAGTTTTTCCTTCCCACTGTCGCCAAAATGCTTGCTCATAGGGGGTCATATGATTGTTGGGTTTTTCTCTGTATCTATGAAGCGCCTTGAGGCGACTTTTGTTGTGATTTGGCGCTATATAAATAAAATTGAATTGAAATGAATTGAATAGTTTGGGTTAAGATTATGAAGCTTATGGTTGAGTTTTAAACATAGACTGTATATAAAAGATGGACTCAGCAGAATCCATATTTAGTGATTTTGTTCATTTCTGATTTTAATACACTTTACATCATTTTAAATTCAATAAATTTTGTATTAATCTTTATTATTATTATTATTATTTTATGTATATATATAGTACACATGTAACATTCATTGAATTTTTTGTAACATTTGTTTACATTTTTAGTACAAAGTTAGATTATAACAGAAAATGTAACATTTTTTTTGTTACATTTACATTGTAACAATTTTTGTTAGTTTGTTAGTTTGTTACGAAAAATGTTACAAACTAACTTTGTTACGAAAAATGTAAACAAATATTCCAAAAAATTCAATGAATGTTACATGTGTACTATATGTACATAAAAAAACAGTTTTTTGTAAACTGACCATGAATAACTTGACCTTATATAATATTATACTAAGTATTTTTCAAATTATGTTGGCAGCTCTTTCTTCTGATAATACTTCCTTTAAAGAAATAACACATTTTGGGTTGGAAGAAAGGCAGATGTGAAATGTAAAAGTGAACTCACAGTTTAAGTATCATGTTATTTACAGTCCTCATATATCAGCATCATTTCCTATATGTCCTTTCTAAATACAAACAAAGGCAGTAGAATTTTAAGCATACTTTTAAAGAAAAAAGAAATTTTATTTAAACTTAAAGAGGTCAGAGGTAGAAAGTAAAATGATATTTAGAATCCTCATATATAATTTGCTATATGTATATATGCTGAAAATCCAAACAATGGCAGTAACAAACATAACTTTAATAAAGAGCTCTATATATCATTACATAGAGCTATATAATTTTGAACTTCAGATCACTCTATTGACCTTGAAAGCGAGGTCAGAGGTCAAATGTGGTTTGACATTTTAAATCTTTATATGGTACTTTCTATATGCTGCCAACACATACCACACTTGTAAGAGTCATAATTTCTAATTTATAAGCGTTTTGTCGATTTTCAGCCAATAAATCATTAAGTTGACCTTAAAGATCTTGGTGGATATAAACCAAATTTTAATGTATTTTTAAAATGACCTCCCTCTGCACCCCGACAAAGTTTTATCAGAAACTTTAGTTCCATTCAAAACTTTTCCAATGATCGTGTTTGCACGCACGCACAAAAACGCTA
>NW_024582500.1:1126791-1166359 GCF_018398535.1 Haplochromis burtoni
AAAATAGAACCTTGTCTTGTCCTGTCCCCTGTCAGTCTTCCATCAGGTTTATCCGTGATGTGAATTTGCAAATAAAATGGCAAAAACTAAAGATTTTAATGGCTCGTAGTAAAGCTAGCTTCTTCCCCAGACAACAGCCATTTGTGATTCCAAAAGGTAGTAATTTAAAAGCTGGATGCAAACAGGCGATAGGAGACATTTGATGGGATACAAAAGTGACGCTTTTGTATCCCATCAAATGTCTCCTATCACACCAAACAGAAAGTGATCTTTTCACTTGTAAGCGAAAAGATCACTTTCTGCTTGGTGTGTTTTCACTATTTTCATAGGACTGCTCAGCATGTTGCCCTAGATGGAACCCCACTGTCGTTTATTTTGTTTGCTTTTTTTCTTTGTACCAGGCTGTAGACATTGCCACTTTCATCATGGCATCATTTTTCAGCCCCTAAGGTTGCCACTTTTTCAAAGCTTAAAGCTGAGCTGGTTTGACACGATGATGTCACCAACAATGTTTGTAGTCTGAAATACATCATAGTTTACTGACATATTAAAAGTAGATTGAGAAGAGGAAACAAGAAATGCAAAATACTAACTAATTTCTGGGATTTAAGACTCATTCCTGTAGTATTTTATAACCACAATACCAGCTTTGTGCCCTTCAAAATAAAAGCATGTAAGCTACAGAAGTGATAGTTTTTTGCTCAGTATTATACAGAGAAAATCTCTTCTGCAAAAAGATATTTTCAAATGTAGCGAGGGTACATGTCATGGGTACGTGTCATCTGGTCATTATATAGTCTGTGAATGTCAAAGACACCCATGATCCTAATTTCGATAGATGGTTAAGAAAATGTCAAAAACAAAGTTAAAAATGCCAGTACCAATATCATGACTGATATTATTTATTCAAATATATTCTGAATATGAAAATAAGAATTATTGATCAATTCAGCACACCAAAATAGAAAACAAAATATGACTAATGTGGTAAAATGCAAAGAACTCACCGTAACCTTTCTGGATAATTACAGCTTCAGTGGTTTGCAGTAGAAAACGCCAGAGAGCAGACTTCCTGTGTCCAAGCTCACTGACTAAAAATGTCTCCAAGCCACAGCAGAGCAAAGGACATTTAGAGAGGCACCTGGAACCCGAGGGACACATTGTAGAGAGGCTGCTTTATAGGCTACAGTGCAATGCAATGCATTCAGGCAGGCGACGGTTTTTGAGACCAGTGTGAAACAAAACGTATGCAGAAATATTTCAGAGCTGTGGTGCAAAATTGAACCGGAAACGCCAAAAGTCGTTAGGAGACAGATGACAGTTCCACCTACGTTTGCCGTGAAACAACTCAACACAAATTCCATCTGCTTCTTCCTTAGATTTACATTCTCCTCTCACCCTTCTGCATCTGCATTTTGAAATGTGCTTGTCCTCACCAGGAGTCGCTCGGTCACAGATACTCAGACAAACCAAACTTTTTGTCAAACAGTATTTATTGATGTCAGTGAGAGGAGAACAGAACAGATTCAGTAATGACGTGAGACATCCATGTGTATCTTTCACGTGTGGTGATTAGTTACTTTGTAAGACGCTGGACACTATTCAAAGCACCACAGATTTCCTTGTCACAGTGAATGTCTTCCATGTCTTTAAGCTCTGGCAGTTTCCACTGACTGAAGAGTTAAATGTACTGCAGTCCCATTTTAAGGATTAATATTTTTTTTCAAGACTATCTTAAAACAATGCTCATATGAATAAAGAAATTCGTTTAATATTTCCTCCTGTCCCAGCTAAACATTATTGGATACATCCGTGGCAGCGTTCCATAGCCACACAATCGCAACATCTCCTCCAAAATTTGCACTCTTTTAGTACCACACTTCATTCGTCTGTCTCTTTAACATCTTTCTGTGCTACTCTTGAATGGAAAATTAAAGCACAAACAGGTAAACGACTCCTGAACATGACATTTTGCTTTACACTTTGTATTTAGTTCCTCCATCACTTACACTGAAACCACATTTGAAAGCCAATGTTAACGCGATGGTTTAATACACCAAGAAAAAAAAAGTTTTGTCATGGATATTGATGCCTTATTATTGTTTAAAGATGGATATGAAAAAAATATACACCTTACTTTTAAGTTGCTGCTCCAATTACCCATGCATACTGGTGGTGATGTGCTTGATTGTTAGCAATGGGGGAAAAGAAATAAGGACAGAAGTAAATAACAGTGTGTCAGTATGATCCCAAGCACCTGGTTTGGTGGAACCGTTTTTGTCACTTTAGAAACTTGTAGAAACTACTCACAACTTAGACCTACATGAACAGAAGTATGGGTAAACTGTTTTATCTGGTGGGCTAGCTACAGTTATGCTAGCTAGCCAGGGATGTGTTAGCATAACTCAGTCAAAAAATCTTTATATTTCATCTGGGCCCTTTGCCTTTTATGGACGTAATATTCTTTTGTGGTTATGCATAATTTTATTCAACAAATAATTTTAATGAATTTGGGGAAAGTATATTTATAAACTTCTGAGCGTGCTAACTGATAGCTATAGCTAGCTAGTGGGAAAGCTCAGTCAATAAAATAACTTTTTTGTTGTAAGTGTGCTAAACTTGTTCAAGTGAGCCGAAATTTACACTTTGGACTTCAGATTACTCTAAATGCTTTATTTCTGCCAGTTTGCTCTATTCTTGGATTGGTATGATATCCTACAGAAAGGATGTTCCTAATATGACCATCACAGGCACACAAACCAGAAGAAAGGTGTCTTAAGGGGAGTTGGAAAGTAGGTAAAGTGATTTTTTTCAAACAGAGGATAAACTGAGAGGCTGCATTAAGGCCCAATATTTGATAAATAAGAATTGGTTTTAACTGTGACTCATGCAAATCTACTCTACTTGAATGCAAGACTAAAATATGGAACTGGAAATTAACATGAGATATCCCCTTTAACTTTCCACAAACTATGATTTTTGAGTTTTGCTCATAATCTATTAGAGGAAGTTAAATATAGCTGGACAGTACAATAAAACGACAACAGCTTCTTTCTTTTCCCCCTCCAGCTCCCTGAAAGGTCAGAACTCACTGAATGGATTGATTTTGCCATGAATGTTTTCACTGCTGCTATTGACAGGCCACAAGGGCAAACATTACTGGCTAATTTATACTCTGAAAACTGCTTATCCGACCTTCAGTTTACATCTTGATTTCTTCATATTGCCTTCGAAATACTGCATACTTTTAACACACATGTGGCTTCAGAAGACCCTCTCAGCCTGTAAGCATCCAGTTGTTAGCTTTACGTCTTCAGACCTGTTGCCTCCATAGCATTTCAGAAAGGAGCTCAGGTAATATTTTCTCCCAGGGATGCTCTAAATTATCTGGAGCATTTGTTTCTTTACACTAAGGTATCACACACGCACTAATGACAGCAACCTCCAGGTGAACTTAAGTTCAAATAAATATACAAAAAGGATCTTTGACTGAAGTAACAGAACAACAAGTTGCAGATAAAGCCACTAATGTTGCACCTATTCAAAAGAACAGAAACCAAGTTGATCATATTCTTTACTGTAAACTATATTCAGTGACTGTCCAAGGATGTGCTGCAGCGTGATTAGTCTGGGTATAAGATAAAGCCAGAGAAGGTGCTGTATTTGTTATTATTTCCTCCATGAGCTTTGCCGCCGTCAAGCTTGACGTAGATCTCATCTCCAGAGTCCAAATGCAGTACAGCACTGTTGCTGGCGTAGTCATAGTTCTGGTCTGCATCCTGAGCTATGGCACTGGCTCGAACCTGGTTAAAGAGAAAGAGAGAGAAAGAGTTCCTGTAACGAACACTGAAATAGGACTAAGCAGAAAAGTTCACATATACCTGAGAGGCAAAGGGAAGCAGCAGTGGTGCGTAAAATGGATAGATTCCAACTTTTAGCTACCAAGTGTGAGGTTAAGGGGACGTCAGGTTAAAAAAAACGTGGAGGAAAATAGAATAGAGCAAAATTTGGCCCTAAGTCTGAACTGAACCCTGAACTAATGATGTCAACCCTCCTGTCTGACCCCACATCCAACTGAAGCTGTCTCATCTAAATGGGATTTACGCATGAGCGCTACCATCAAACAGAGCGCACAGACAGGCTTATAGAGAACTAGAAATACCGCTGGTGTTATGCTAAAAACAATAAAGATATATCTGCTTCCACAATTCGTTTGGAGTCCTCTACCTCCGTGTGCACTTTTGGTGCGTAAAATATGTGTTTCGGCACGAGGAAAAAAGCCATTTTATGTATATCTACATAAACTTGAATAGTTATGAATTTACTTTATAAACTGTTAGTGCTCCCGCTTTTCCCGTCTGAAGCTACCCTCCTACCTGCCCGTTCTTGCACAGGTCGGCCCACATGCTCGTCCCGTCTCCTCCTCGCATCAGCACATGATAAGTGAAGAAATAGATCCCGGACACATGGCAGGTGAACTTCCCGGTGCTCGGATCGTAATGGTTCCCCAAGTTTGTAATCACGTCGTCAAACTTTAACACCTCATATCCTTCGTGCGGATTTTTCAGACCGACGTAGAAAGCGATCCTGAAACCGCTCGCAGTGGCGTTGGCTACCTCTGTCTCGCCGTTGTCACCCCCCGCACCTCCGGTCAGCGCAGGGAAGGATAGTTTTACGTCGCCGCGCTCTCCCGGTGGGCCCCTGGGGCCAGGGGGTCCCGGTTCGCCCGGTGGGCCCCTGGGTCCAGGTTTACCCGGTCTCCCTGGCTCCCCGCGGCTCCCTTGCGCCATTGGCGGCAGCGGAGCCGCCCCGTTCAGGTTCTGGATCACCTCCATGGCCGTGGCGCCTCCCGGTTTGGGACTGTACGGGTCGCAAACCATCCGACAAGTGCCCATCATCTCATAGTAATGAGCGGTGGTTTTAGAGGTGCGGATCAGCAGTAATGGGACAGCGATGGCGAGAACTAACAAAACCATCGCGACGGCGGTCACCAGAAACACCACGGACCACTTCCTCCGCGCCGTTCGGGGACCAATGGAAGATAAAAAACCCGAGGAGCGGCTCTGGGGAGGAATCGTGACAGAGGACAGAGTGGGGGTCCAAGAAGAGAAAAACCAAAACAGGTGAAGTTCAGTAAGTGCGCGTAACTCGCTCCTGCTTTTCTAATTGGAGTCTTCTAGCCCGTGGGCAGCGGATATGACCGGAGAGAGGGTGCGCGTCTTGTCTGGCTGGCTGGGTGCGCGCGGACAGATGCCTCCAGCTGTCAGAGTTAGAAAGGATGAGACCGGAAGACAGAGGATGTGGCCTTCAAATTAAAACTCTTTTCTACTGACCGATGAACGAGTAATATCGAGATTAGAGAAGAAAACTGAGCGATGCAAACGATGTTTACAGCGCTTAGTGATGCGAGTGAGAACCACGAGGCTGCACTGCGCCGTTAAGACGCATCAAGAAGTTAAGGCGCGCAACTCACTGAAGGTCACGTGGTGTGTAATTGTACTTAAATAAAGTTCAGAGGTGATTACTTTCAGTGGTCGAAATAAATATTTGCTGGAGCGTTACTTTTAACTTTGCAGATGTATTACACTAAATGTCGAATACAGCAGGTACAGTAGGGTCAAAGCACCACGAGGCCACTGTTGTACTGATTTGACGCCACGTATATGATAGATAAATCTGAACTGAATCTAATCAGTAAATAATCCATGTTAATAAGCCACCGAGCAGTAATTCACTTAGTTAAATTAGTGTCAGCTCTACCAGAATGAGGTCCTTACACACTGAATATTACCCTGGGAAAATGAAATGCATTACTTGGACTTTTAACAGAGTGTTTCTGTACAGTACTCTCCTTTTTTTGTTTTTTTTTTAACAAAAGTTATCTCCATTACTTTATCTTTATATTACACTGCTACCTCAGCTACAGTACAGAGGGGTGTGCTGTAAATAATATGCACTAGAAGCTCTTTTGCCAATTATTGATCTAAAGCACTAAAGCTCAAAGTGATTTGGTCCACTTTTTTGCCTATTCCCAGAGTTATGTATTATAACACTTTATAATATGGCCTCTTGACTGAGGGTGTAATTTCTCTCAGTTTTAGTATTTATATGAATTTACAGTATAATTATATTAACCTACAAATACTTAAACGTAGGGTAACAAGTCAGGTCTATACAGGAAACAAAGAAATAATTACAATGTAAGTCAATTCAAGCAGTCTAAAAGCATTTTTAAGTAACGTGTCAGTAATTTTAGGTAATCAATGAGTCATTTTAAGTATTGCATAACATCAGTTATTTTAAAGGAAAGGAGATAAAATGATTGTGTAAGTAAATAATAACAGTCGTGATCACAAATAAAATATGATCAAATAAAAGTTGAATATGAGAACATCTGTCATACACTTCAACATAATAAATATTAAAGAAAGATGTAAAGAAGAAAGATCAATCCACAACATAATATAGCCTGAGCCCCAAAAAGTACAGCATACTTACCATGTAAGACGGGGAAATTTCATTTAATTCATTATTTTAAGGCATTTTACTGAAATCAAACCCCTTAGAACTTAGATCTAAAATGCTTCTTTTAGACTTTTTGAACCCCTTCTATCAGCAAAGAAATGAAAACTTCATGTCTAGTGATAGTCATGTTTACAGCAGAAGGAGGTCTTAATAGGCAGTTTTGATTCTCTTCATTTTTTTTAACTTTCAAATTATAATATCACCAACATCGGATACAGTTTAAAAGAGCTTTCATTTCTGCAGGTGTAACAGGAAATGCTCTATTTAGTTTTCGGTGACCTGACAAAAAGGACCAGCCATATAAAGTTGCACAGATGTTATTCAAAATGTCAACGACTGGCAGTGTTTGCATCTCGCAGTCTTGTAGCAGACTGCTTCAATCCATGCGTACATACACCGCCTTAAAAAGCCACATGACTGCATATTTGTTTACAAATTTTCTTTATGTAGGTGGAATAAATTACAGGGGAAAATGTATTCATTCATTCCCTTGATGGAAATGAGGATTTCTAAAATAGATTTATTCTTCTGTTGAGACAAATTAGTGGAAAGTTTGGGGGCTTGAATTGTCTCCTATGAGCTTTTAAAAATGTTTTGTTTTTTTACTCGCTTTGGCTTCATGCAGTCTGTCTGCACAGATGCTGGATTTTGCACTAATCGTCATAAATACATGAAGTAGTTAATTAATCTGTAGTTAAATGCATTAAAGACGCAGGTTACTTCTTATTTATTTATATATTTGTTGTTGTTGTTTTGTTTTTTTTAGACTAAAGTCAAATTTAATGAAGAGCAGCTAAACTCATGACCAAATATTTGACTCAGACCACGAGGAGATCTTTCAAAGTCACATCAGATGGCTGAGGGCAGGTTTGCAATGGTGACGTCATGTGACTGACATCATGGTTGCATCGGTCACTTTACAGACACACACACACACACACACACACACACACACACACGGGAAGTGGAGCACAGAAAGCAGAGTGGTGCGGGGTGGTGGTAGGGGGGTCAGCTAATATATGCAGGATGTGGACCAGAGATGTCTAACTGCTGTCGACACCTTCAGCAATAAGCTCCCCGTGGCTGCAGGGACACATTTGATGTCTTGCTTCACATCGAGCACCACGGGCCTTGAATTTAGATTTAGATTGTCTGGCAAATTAAAATTCTTGACGTGCATGGGCAATCATTACTCTATTGCATACAGATTTGTCTTAAATGCCTCAACAGCCTCTCTTAATATCTCCCCGCTGAGGCTGCTGGCCTCCGCTTACTATGTGCTTTATGAGCTCGTCAGTGGAAATAAGACTAATAAGACAAACTGGTTGTTTGTTAAGACTTGCAAGCTTTTGAGAGACTCAATAAAGAGGACCCATGCTCACTGAAAATAAAAAGCATCTATTGATTTCCTTTTCAAGCTCAGGCCCTGGAACACTTCAAAACAGCAGGTCAGCGGAGCTAAGCACCTGGAATTGGAGCACGGGCCTCTCATCCACGACAGAGGCTTTAAAGCTCAAGGCAATGTGGAGAAATCTTCAGAGGCTGAAGACGAGGCTTAGCCGAAGCCCTTGTGCTGCCTCACCCTCCAAGCAATTCCAGCTTGTGCTCAGCTCAGCTCCGACTACCCCGAACATTGGTCCGGCTGGGTTTTTCTTATCTGAAGGTGAAATCATAAATGAAATTGGGGTTAAAATTTGTGGACGTGACTGTCCTGGCAAAGCTGACATTTTGTGTTTTCCTCTAACTGAAAGGAAACAGGAAGTAATTAATAACAAAAGAAAACTCTTATATTAAGTATGCATGAAGGCGCACAGAGCACAATGTGATCCCCGACTGCAGAAATGACCTTTACCCAGGATTAGTACAGTGAACTGTATCCTCAGGCCATGGTGAGCCATGCAGGACACACTGTCCACATTAGGCACTGCGGCTTCTGAGAATATACTGCCCTGAAGCGCTGCCATGCTTCTAATCATGTTAGACCACAGCTGTGTCGCGCACATGAGCCATACATTGAGACAAAGGAGGGGACGCATTATTAGGTTCCTGTCTAAATTGGGTGTAATCAGGGAAGACAGTAAACCAATATAATACCATACAGAAATTTCAACAAAGCAAAACATGTGGTAACTCTGAGAGATCAGCTTAGATAATGAAACACACGCAAATAAAGAAGTAATCTTCTCATAACTGGAAATGCATCTATAACATCTCCAGAGATCTGTTCAGGGTTAGACTGACATCTATGGAATATTCACCTAGTTATCATACTCAAATGGAAATCTTATAAATGAGGAATATGAATGACAAAATATGTGTAAGATAGAAAGAGCTGACTTGTAGGTTCTGACATCTTTGTTTATCGTGTATACAATTTACCATAAGTTAAAAAAAAACCCACATGTTAATACACAAGTATTAACAGCATAATTTTATATCTTATTTTTAAATCAGTTCAGCACAGTTTTTAATACTTTTAATTTGGTCTCTATTTTCCTACAAAGGAAATTCTATACTTAATAATTTTGTTGAATTGCTAAACCTCTACAAAACTGTAGAACACGGTGTTTAAAATCTGTTTTATTTTTGATCATAGACTGTATATAGAAGATGGAAACAACTAAATAAAGTCCTGACTTCTTTCTAAGGGCCAGCAGGTGATGACTCCCGTGGTTTCAAAGGGAAATCTGCGTACAGAGTGCTGCAGGAATAAGTCCGAAAACCTGGAAAGGAGTTGTTTTTTTTTGAAGAAGCACAAACTTTATTGCTCTTTATTGTTTTTGTTTTTTTTACTTGTTTGCTTGTTTGTTTTGGGGGATTGGGGTGGCGGTGGTTGTACCACAAAGCAACGTATGTGTCAGATGATTCCATTAAAAATACAGAAGGAACCAGCAGCACAAACAATGTCTAAAGATTCATTTCAGAGCCAATTAATAGACGTCCAGCGAGCTAACAGCCATTCCACCTGTCACACCTGCCGCTATCTTAAAGTCTCATCATAAGTTAATGGCTTTGTACTAAAAATATATTTTTAAAAAATCTGAATCAACTGGGCTTCTAAACACATCTCACACAAGCTTCCTAAGTCTGTCGCTGGGTAAGTTGGGCATTTTAACATGGGGGTCTGTTTGACTCACCTTTGTAGCCTGCCTCCAGTGGCCATCAGAGGAACTACAGTGTTTGGCATTTTATTTTCCAGCTTGGTCTTATTAGTGATTCACATAAACTAACTCCCTTGAATTATAATGACATTGTTGTGTGCTGAACAGTGTTGGTTAAGTCACATGAAAATAGTGTTTAGTTACTAATTACAGATTACTTCTCCAAGAAAGTAATCCCATTGCCTTACTGACTACTTATTTTCAAAAGTAACTCGTTACATTATTAGTTAGTTACTTTTTAAAAACATGATACACAACCTGAATACGTAATAAAGCAATAGACCTTTCAACCAAATTCCGTTTTTCTTCCATAATCCATCATATAAAATTGAATCAAATGAAAAAGTGTCTTTTTAAAACTTGTTTTATTAGTTTTAATCTTTTAACTTCATGCACATTGCACAAAGCAAAAATTTAATTATATTCAACAGTCTTTGACTTAACATTTAAACGTGGTTCACCTCATTTCTGGCGGATGGAACACTTTTAGCTTCAGCTGGAAACTTCCGGTCAGATGTAGCTAAATTGTCATGTGGAGTCCCACAAGGACTCCACATGACAAATAACAAGCCTCTTGTTATTTTCACTATATATTCTTCCTTTAGGCCGTATCATTAGCAGTTTCAAAATTATTTCCTCTCTCTGTCTTTTGATGCTCAAATCAGGTCTGTGACCCTTGCTGCTTTTTTTCATTTGAGAAATACTGGTGAACTTAGGACTATTGTCTCCAAAGGTGAAATGGAGATGCTTGTCCATGCCTTCATCTCCTCCCTGTTAGACTATTGTAACGCAATCTTTTCCTGTCTGTCTATTGCTTCCTTAAATTGTCTTCAAGTGGTCCAAAATGCAGCAGCAAGGCTTTTAACCCACAGTAATAAATTCTCTCATATCACTCCCATCTTCAAATCCTTGCACTGGCTTCCGGTTTGGTACAGATATCAGTTTAAAATCCTCATTTTTACATTTATGTCTTTACGAGGTGAGGCCGCACCTATGTCACTGAGCTTCTTCAAACCTACTCTCCAAAGTGGATCCTTAGATCCACTGATAGTGGTCTTCTGACTATTTGCACAGACCCGTTTGAAAACAAAAGGGGATCGCACTTTTCAAACCCTAGCTCCAGTACTTTGCGTAGTGGGGGAGTTTACCTCCCAACTATGCACCATCGACTCTGTGGCTTCTTTTAAAAAAACAGCTTAAAGCACATCTGTTTGGACAGGCATTTGAGTAATGATCACGTGTAATATGTTGTTTTATTTGATATGTTTTTATACTTCCTTTGTATAGTTTTATTGTTTTGTTTGATATGCTTTTATATTCCCATGTGAAGTGCTTTGTAATAGCTTCCTGTCTTAAAAAGTGCTATATAAATACATTTTACTCACTTTCTTATACTAAACCTATTTTCTGCATATTGCAGCATATAAAATAAAATACGTTTTTGTGTTTACAAGTAAAACAGCAAAAAATAAATAAAATCAAAGATTCAGCATCACTGAGTCCTGTCGCTCTTAAATCTATTGCCACCTGTTTAGCAGGAGTGGGGCAGGTGGAGGTTTGCCCGGTGCCACAGCGGTTATGTCAGTGGGGGGATCCGGGGGTTTCTCTGTGAATTTCAAATTCCCGTGGCAGCGAGCTCGATGCTTGCTCAGATTTGAAGTTAAATTTTTCACTGTAGAAAGAAGTTTTCTTCTCACGTCGAGTGTAATAATAATAATAATGGATTGGATTTATATAGCGCTTTTCAAGGCACCCAAAGCGCTTTACAATACCACTATTCAGTCACTCTCACATTCACACACTGGTGGAGGCAGCTACAGTTGTAGCCACAGCTGCCCTGGGGCAGACTGACAGAGGCGAGGCTGCCATATCGCGCCATCGGCCCCTCTGGCCAACACCAGTAGACGGTAGGGTAAAGTGTCTTGCCCAAGGACACAACGACCAGGACAGACAGCCCAAGGATCAAACCGGCAACCTTCCGGTTACAGATGCGATTCCCAACCCCCTGAGCCACGGTCGCCCGAGTGTACAGCGAACACTAATGTTTTTAGCAATTTTTACGTAATCAAACTCAAAGTAATGTCAGTACGTCCACGCTTTAAATGCTGCATGGTCGTACTCTCTCCCGCACTTCATATTATCCATTGTTGATCTGCACACATCTGTTACCATGGACGTTGCACGCTCGTACGTCATTGTCACGAGACACTCTCACAAACAAAATCACGGTTTAGTAACGCAGTAACGCAGTGTGGTTACGGGAAAGTCACACTAACCTAATTGCATATTTTGCAATAGTAATCCCTTACGGGGGACTTGAAAAAAATAATCAGATTACAGTAAAGCATTACTTTTAAAGCTCTATTAGATATTGTGTTTTTATTACAGCATTAAAAAAGGAATTCAGAAAACTGCTAACGCCGTGTCCGAAGCTTTAATTAGCCAAAAGGTGTATTTACTGAGAGTAAAATGTTGCAGCGTGTTACTGCAAATGTGCATGAGAAACCTGTAACTGAACCACAACAGGACAGCGAGGAGAACTGCAACATCAGCTCCTGTCTCAACGTGTGACCCCAATCCCCGGTGAAGGGCACTAGAGACACCTCTGCCCCTGATGGCTCTGATAGAAGCACCTTCCTGCCTGCAGCACTTGGACACTGAGGTCTTGTCAGATGTTAACATTGCATCGCTGTACCTGTCCACCTGCAGGCAAACTTTTTGTGACCTTGCCTTTTGTCGCCTGCCACAATATCTCCCATCCAAGCCCTTTTGATTCGTGATGAATTTTGCTATGCTTTCATTCACTTAGCCACATAGACAAGGCAATTCGTAGCACTTGCTATAATTTTTAATATTAGAATCCATAAAAAGAGTACTATTTTTTCCTTTAACAAATGTGTAAACACTCTACTGGATCAGAATACCCTGCATTCACCAGTAATCGATACATATTTACGAAATCTCAACATCATATACTTGTATATTAAAGATATAAACAAACTAGAGGCCATAGCTGAGTGAGGGTGAGGGAGAAAGACTGTGTGTTTGTGTGTGGTGGCACTGATGCAGCACAGCGAGCCGCGGGGATTCAACCTTTTGCAAGTGGCAAAGGCAGACATGATGAAGTCATGTTGACAGTGCGTGTCCTGCGGTCAGGCAGCTTTTAAACACAGATTTGCTTTTGCTTTTCTCTTCTAATCCCAAGGCCAGTGTATCAAATACTCCGATTTTATAGCAATAGGGAAAATGTGAGGCGCCACTATCTAATATACTGTTACTACTCCTTCATCAGGCAGACCTGGCAGTTTGGGATGAGCCCCTAAAATTATTTTTATAATTGAGTCCGCAGCTACAGTAGCATTTCTGTAAGGCTGGAACATAGACTGTATATAAAGGATAGCCGAGGCTGTTGTGTCGCCACACATTAGCTGCGAAGATTCAAGCTGAGCGTTGTCGCCGTTGGCTTCTCTGTGTTTTGTAAATGAACACGAAGAGCAGTCAGCAGACTTGAAACTGAGCATACTATGTGCTCAAAACGTACCCCTGCATTGTATTCCTAACATAGCGTTCAACAAGACTAGCATGTAGTCACCAGGGCAGTGTTTATTGTGTTTTCCGGGGTGCTGTTCAGCTGTGTGCTGTTAATGTTTAGTTGTTTACAACGATCTACAATCTACATCTTAAATGTCAGACATTATAAACTGTCCTCACCCAGGAAACAACCCCTCATAATGTGTGCTGTTGTCTTCACCTTGAGTTGGGAGAGGACTTTACACCCTGGTATCCTAGAAAAACGACATTTCTAATGCTTTAATGTTGAAAAAAGCTATTTTAACCCAAACTATGATCTGTTTCTAACCTTTAGTTTAGGTGCCCACCTGTCATAGAATGAAGGGCGAGGTAGATCCTGGACTGGTTTCCAGTCTGTCACACGGCCGACCTAATAAAACAGAGTGGAAATCTGGGCATTAGTCAACCAATATGATTGTTAAGTTGGAGAACTTGTCGGGGTATTAACTGATTAACACTAAACTGTACAGAGTCGAATTTTGAGCTAACAGTGGCACAAAATGAAACGCTGAGAAATCACTGAAGTATAATCACTGTATTATACTGCGCCTGCTCATTTGCCATAACTGGCTCAGGAAGTGGGGCCCTGATAATGGGAACTGTTGAACTGGGAGTTGTTTAAATCTTATCTGCTTCAGCAAACCATGTAACATGTCAAAGTGGTCAATTCTTTATCCAGAGCAGCTCTTTAGTTATATTCTGCCCCCAGCATGTCTCCTACTGTTATTTATCCTGATGATTCACTGTTGTATCTTTCTTTGTTTCTTTCCCTGAAGCTCCACATAATCCAGTACAACCTTACTGCGGTTACATAATCATCCCCCATTTCCAAAGGCTCCAAATGAATTGAACAAACTAATATGAGCACTGTTTTAATGCTTGGATGAAAACCCTTTGCAGTCAATTGAATGCCTGACATGCAGAAGTCATGAACAAGACCAAATGCTGTGTTTCCCCCCTTGAGATGCTCTGCTGGGCCTTCACTTCAGCCTCCTTCAGCTTCTGCTTGTTTGTTGGTCTGAATTTAGCCTTATGAAATTTCCCCTGGTGGGACTAGTAAAGGTATATCAAATTCAGTTTTGTTCTTAATAATTGAACAGCATGTTCTATTGGATTGAGATCAGGTGTCTGATTTGGACACTGAGGAATATCCAATTTCTTTGCCCTTAACAATGTTGGGTTGCTTTGGCAGCATGTTTTCATCATGCATTTTTACTGTGAAATACTGTTTTCTCATCCCATCATTTTTCCAGAACCTGGCTGGCTCTTTTAGATGTTTTTAAAATCTTATCTGGCCTTCCTGTTTCTGAGTGTACCGGTGATTTGCACCGTGCTATGAACTCTCTATAGTTCCATTCTTGAAGCATTGATTGAGTGTAGATTTTGACAGTGACAAAATTACCTCCACAAGTTTGTTATCAACTTGTTTCAACGATGCGAAGACGTTTTTCTTAACCATGCAAGCAAATCTCTGCTTTGATCTTCTAGGCCTATTGATTTAGGTTTCTTCCTGTTAAATGGGAGTTTCTTTTTACAATACAAAAGTGACTGATGCTGTGAGTTGGTGCTATATAAATTAAATTAAATTAAATTGAACAGACTGATGATTTGGCCACTCTTTGAATTTTGCCATTTCTGATAGGAGGATGTGTATATATGTGTGGCGTTGATATTTATTTGGAACTCAAGTTGAGAGTTACAGTGAACAGCTACCAAATGCAAGTTCAGCTAATTGGGCACTGTAAGTAAAAATTAATGTAATTCACAAGGAGGTAAAGTAATACTCTTGCTAAATCCCTGAATTGAATTTAAGTCTGCACTTAAATCACATCATGATTGCTTGATTTACAATCCACTGAAGTGGTGTGCAGACAATAAAATACAAAAATGTGTCATTGTCAATAAACCTATGAACATAATTGCATATATGGCACAAAAAGAAATGCATTTTTGGCTGGCCACTCCATTTCCTTGGCTCATGTGCAACCCTGCCCCTAAATGTATTATGTGAAAACTGGTACTGCACAAGAGTTTAAACACTGTTTATAGTAATTACCTGTTTTGCAATGTAACAAACCAGGTATTAAGAGCTTTTCGTGAAATAAAAATCATTATCCAACTTAAGTAACGTAACAATACTCATTTCTTCAGCACCAAAATATGCTTAAACTATCTAAAGCAGGGATGTCAAAACGATTTCACATCATGGGTCACATTTTGTTCTTTAGTGGGCCAAACCAGTGAAAGTCCCCTTTCTGTCAGTCTAAAGTTATTTAAATCCTCATTTAAAGTCAAATTAAAATAATAAGAAAAAACCTGCAATTTCAGAGTGACATAAATGTTTTACAGTTGATAGTGAAAAAACAGGAAGTTTTCTGTCATTTAGTTGTTTATCTCTTACATGATTAGTTGTTATAGTATGAATAGCAATGGCAATGACAGAGGTCTATATCAGTGGAGAACGCTGTAAATAAAATACATTTTAAACTTATGAAATTACAGTTATATGTAGTTAAAAGTCCAAAGTCCATGCTCTCCTTCATATATTCCTAAGCCATTTAGTGGGCCAGCTTGGCGTCCTGGCTGATTTTACATTTGACACCCCTAATCTAAAGTAACGTTAAGATTTGCAGCTCTGTAGCCCTGTCTGGTGTTTAAGTCTGACGTCATTAGCCGTGTCTGGGCCCAAACTCCGCTGCAGATCACACGATCACTGCGGCATCACTGAGAGTTTAAAACTGTCTAAATTCTTTCATCTGTAATAAAATGATCAGTGTGGCTGCTCTACCTGGTGTAACAATTAAGTTTAACATCCATTCATCCATGAAAACCAAATTTATGAAATTTAACGGAGTTAAACGTTAGCAGGAAGTTAGCTTGCTAGTTTCCATCTAAATATAATATAGCATATTCTGACTGAGGAATTTCCAAAACAAATTAAGACGTACATCTCTGCTATCACTTCTGACATAAATGAAGACACGAAAGTAAACAGCAGTGACGTTTGTAAGGTTACTGAAGTTTGGCTAGCTGGTTTATAATAATGTGCTACATGATTGCCAGTGACACAGCTATGCTAGCATAACAAACACTGAAGCTGGAGGATGAACGCCAACCTTCTTCCACTTGATAAAAGTTAATGTGAGGGTTCCCGAAGGTTAGGGGCAAATGCAATCGTATGGCAGGATGCTATAAACGGACCAAACTTCAGTTGGGAGAACAACTGAGATAATCCATCCACAATATGAGAAAAGTGCGATCCCCCTTTGTTTTCAAACGGGTCTGTGCAAAGTATAACAAGATACAAGCACTAAAACATGTTAAAAACACAACAGCCTTATTAAATGCAGAGTAGTTTGTGCACAGAAGCAGGATTCATCACATCATCACTTAAAGACCCCATAGCAGTAATCTGGGGGCACCAGAAGAATATATTGTATTCCAGTGGGGGTGGTGCCAGCCCATGCACACACCCCCTCTGGACCCGCCCCTGTTAAGGATGATAAACTTTTCATTTGTCAAACGTCATAATTAAGAGAAAAACGCGTAAGTTTTCCTATTAATTATGGAAATGGAGTAATAGCCACTTTGTCTTTACTGTGTGCAGTGCTCATGCTTACTGTGGTGTTAACCCGCCCCTTTAAGTGCAGAAATCACACGTGTAATAAATATCATGGAGCCCGTTACGCTGCTTTATCTCGCTTACACACGTGGGGGCGTGGCTTTATCGCCCGCGTCATCTTATCAGGAAGAAAGGCTCCAGTTTACAGAAAGCTCTGTGGAAGCGTGGAGCCTGAACACCTACACGCGAGTAAACAGTGTGCCTGTAAGTATTCACAGACGATGTATTATGTCAGACAAGCTGTTATTTTACCAAAATGCTCGTCTTCGTTTTGCCTGCGTTGGCTTGTGTAACTTTCTTCGGAGACAAAGTTTCCCCGAGTTGACTCAAGGGCATCAAGCAAAGTAGCTTTCTATCCTCTTTTCCGTTTTCATGCCAGAGTCTGTGCGGATTTCAGTCTGTTTAAGTTCTTATCGTTCTCCGAACCACTTTTAGCAAAAGATACACCATTAATCGAGACAGCCTCTGAAGTATTGGCTTTTTAAAATAAATTCGGCATGTATCACTGTGATCATTAGGTGATTATTAAAGTGCTTCAAAGTGTGTTTTCATATTTTTCTCGAATCCTTCCGCGTGAGATAATCCCATCAAACGCGCCAAACGTGTTTCAGTAAAGTTGAAATAATTAAAGTGAAAGCTTCCTGGGTTAAATGTTTGTGATTGTTTTGTTTTTAATTAATTTTTTTTTAGTCAGCGTGTCCAGGAGTAGCAGCAAAATTCGCAGTTGCTATATTTGGGCTGCCATAACATCCATTTACGCTATTCTTGGACAGTAACTTTGCTTTGATAGTGCAGAGTTGTGGATCTAGGACATGCCAGCTGAGATTCACAGATAATGGGTATTAGACATCTGTGCTCTGCAAAGGTGCAGCTAGAAAGCTACCGTTAAATTCAACCTGTTGTAACTCTGTTATTAAGATTCATGTTTGTTTTAGGTCTCATCTGCTGCTCTCTCTGCTGGTTTGTCAGTGCACTATGCCTGATGATATGGCGAGGCCTTTAATCCGAGAAAGAGCTGGGGGCTCCAGACACCTTGAAGCCTCCATGATGACGCCCAGCACCCTGTTGATTGGCATCCTGGGCACCGGCGACTTCTCCCGCTCTCTGGCCAGAAGGCTGGTGGCCTCCGGCTATCAGGTTGTGGTGGGCAGCCGAACCCCCGCGCGCTTCACGGCTCTGTTCCCCGAAGAGGCGGAGGTGACATATGCAGCGACACTGACACTCACGTTCACACTCACAGTGTAATTGGTGTTTTTGTTTCCGTCCCTCTGGTGGTAATTATACATTCCTTTGACTTTTCCCCCAGCAGTGATAATGGATGTTGTTGCTTTACCTCATAAACATAGCTACTAAATAATCTCAGTTGATTGAGAGAAGAAGATGAGAGGCAGTATGGGAGGAGCATACAGCAGTCAATCCATCAGCCTGCGCCACAATACATTTGCACCACAAGATGACTTCTTGTCAGCCCCTGATTAAGTTCCCATCTGCAGCTTGAATCATTTTTTAAGGTGTCTTCACCACAGGCATACAAATATGGATGAGGAACAGAGAGTGCTATTGTTATGTTTTTCACATGCTTACAATGGCTTCTATCAAATGCGTTCAAGTAATCCCTCTCAGCCAACAGCTTCAATTTAAGTCTTCTCTCAAGGCTCATTTTAACACAGTTGTCTTTACTCTTATGGGGTGTGAGTGACTCTGGTAGTCAGAGCAGAAAGCCTCACTCAGCTGCTGTTAAAACCCCTCTGTTAGTGAAGGGCAGCCAATCAGAAAAAGGTTGGCTTAAATTGAGATGAAAGGCTGCACCAAGGTCCAATATCCCCTTATCATTTGTTTCGCTAATTTAGTGTTAGTGCCTCCTAGAATTCATGCTCAGTAATCAACCTGTCTTTTATAGGATCTGGAAGTTAGAGTTGGGCTATGTTGTAAACTTTATTGTTGCTCTGCCAAAAAATTGCTGACTAAAATCCATAAGATTGCTCGAGTTATGGTCTCATGTCAATGTTAGGTCTCACACACTATTTGACTAGATCCACTTCCACTACTGTCACCAGTGTGGAGCCTTTTACTAGTGTGTTTTCAGCTCAGTATAGGCACCTCGAAGCCACAGGGGGAAAAAAAAATCTAAGGGTCAATTCTTCTTTGGAGTCAAGCCATGTGATGAAAATGTGTAACAGCTGAATAACCTTTAACGTTGCCTTAAAAGCTCATGTATGAATATAGGGTCAGAAATAGCACTTGGGAATTTAAGTAAGATGTGTATGTAATGATATACTCCTTTGCCACATGGAGTGTTTAATACATGGTCAAAGCACACTTAAAAACCACACACATACATTCATCCTAGTAATGCTACACCCTCCCCCCCCAAAAACCCCCCAAAAAACAAACAAAACAAAACAAAACAAACAAAACAAAAAACAACCCTGCAGCTTTCTTGTCATTTCTTTAAATAGCCTTCTTTAAGGACTTTCAAGGCTCTTCTTTGGATGTTGGCTACCTTTTCATCTGCTCACTGTCAAGGTGATCCCACACTGCTTCAATAATGTTGAGGTCTGGGGAGACACTCCATGATTGTCATAGACGTTATTGTTGCACTGCCAAAAACAGCACTGACTAAAATTACAGTAGATCCATTTAGCCATGGTCTCATGTCTCACCCAAACCGTGACACGAGACCATGACTGTTGTGTTCAATTGTATGTTCCTCTTTTCAAGCATTGTTTAGCACTGTGTTTGGGATCATTGCTGTCAAATGAAGTTGTTGCCATTCAGATGCTTTTTAAACTTCTTTAAATTCATAATGTCATCGACCAGTGTCCAAAGAAACGGTTTGATAGACATTCAGAAAATCTGGAGAACTCTTGCTTAAGACTGCTTTTAATAACTACAAGAAGGTCTGGTGAAGAGTTTTAAACAGAACTGTAATAGCATATATTATTACTGCCTATTTATTCATTTGGAAGCTGCAAGAAAGGACTTCCTGGCTTATTGGAGTTTGAAATTCAAATAATCCCAATAAAGCTTTTTGGATGGGTTTTTTTTGGTTTTCTTTCATGGTGGTTTTCAGTAAACATAGTTTGTGGTTAATGGGAACTGTGCAAAGCATTCGACTGAGACTGACAGCGGTGAGCTACAGGGTTTTAATTCAAACATACAATTTATCTGTCGCGTTCAGAGGTATGTTTTTAGAGCCAAATATGTATTAGGGTCAAGGAGATGCTTAGTGTAAATACTGTAGGCAGAGGTCTGTGCTATGCTACGTTTTACTAATATTTGACCAGGCTGTATTTAACAATACTAGGAAATCAACTAATGAAACAAGCTAAATATAAGGGAAAGTTTTGATATCGAGCGTGAACGTTTCTGTCTTTGTCCGTCAGGTGACCTCGCAGATGGAGGCTGCAAACCAAGCAGACTTGCTCTTTGTTGCCGTGTACCCTGAGCACCACTCTACATTGGTCCACCTGAAGCCAGCACTAGCTGGAAAGACTCTCGTGGATGTCAGCAACGGTTTGCAAATCAAGCAAGAAGGGCCTTCCAATGCCCAACAGCTGGCTGATCTATTTCCTGAGAGTTATGTGGTCAAGGGGTTTAATACCATATCGGCCTGGACGCTACAGGCAGGACCACGGGATGGGAGCCGACAGGTAGGGGACGTCATCACCACTCTAAGACTATACGCATTCATGGAGGTCTGGTGGTATATGCGGTTTCAAATGAAATCAGTTTCTAGCCTCTAAACATGTTTGTCTTTATGTCGTCTTTTCCTCCAGGTTTTCCTCTGCAGTGATGATCAAAATGCCAAGAGCTCTGTGATGCAGCTTTGCCTCAGGATGGGCTTCATCCCTGTTGACATGGGCCTCCTCTCCTCTTCACTAGAGATCGAAAACCTCCCGCTGTATCTGTTTCCATCTTGGCGCGCTCCCATCATCTGCGCTCTGGCCCTCTTTGTCTTCTTCTACCTGTATAACTCCGTCCGTGATGTCTTGCATCCCTATGTGACTGCGAAGAAGAACAATTTATACAAGTTGCCCATTGAGATTGTGAATATCACTTTCCCATGTGTCGCCTTGGTGATGTTATCACTGGTCTACCTGCCCGGTTTGATTGCCGCCTTCCTCCAGCTGTGGTGGGGCACCAAGTACAACCGCTTTCCTAACTGGCTGGACCATTGGTTGATCCAGAGGAAGCAGTTTGGACTGTGCAGCTTCCTGTGTGCAGTTCTACATGCGATTTATAGCCTGTGTCTTCCCATGAGGAAGTCCGCCCGCTTCCAGCTGATCAACAAGGCCTATGAACAGGTTAGATGATGAAGAAGAAGAAGAGAGGTGTCGGTTCAGACATTCCATGAGTCTAACAAACAGGACAGAATAAATATACATAGTCTGTAATTAAATTTTCCAACAAACGGATGTATTCTGGTAAACTTATATTTAATCTGTTAAAATACATAGCAGTGGGTGTGCGGTTTGTGGAAGG
The DNA here is from genome assembly GCF_018398535.1 of Haplochromis burtoni. Lineage (NCBI taxonomy): Eukaryota > Metazoa > Chordata > Actinopteri > Cichliformes > Cichlidae > Haplochromis > Haplochromis burtoni. The sequence goes on from NW_024582500.1 coordinate 1,148,155, forward strand.
AACAATGTTCCCCCATCACATTTGAATACAATGACCAGGAAAGACGTCTCCCTTTGTGCTAGTCTCTAGCCAAATATGCCCAAGGCAGAGGAGAAGGGAACTCATAGGCATTTTGTGCTGAAGAGGGGACATTTAAATTTGTGTCTGCATCTTACATCAGGCCTACGCTTTATTGTTGGACGAGGAGTCCTCTTCACCAAAGAAATGAAAATGCAAAAGAAGTGACACCATCTGCATCTTAATAAGATGTAATCTTCCTTGTAACCTTAAGCTTCATCTCCTGAGCTAAAGTCAGGGCTCTAACACACGAAACATTCATAAACCTCCTTATTTATTTATAATAACAGATAGTCATTGATTACTCGGTTATTATCTGCCCAGGTAGGCTGGTTGCTCTGTTTGTGGCAAGTTACAAAGCGCCCCCTAATGAACAAACTATGCAACATCAGCAATCAGAACATGGTTGAAGGGTGTTTGCATCGTGTTTTTAAGTGCTTTTCTTCAACACTTCTTTAGCACTTGAGAGTTAAAGGATCTGAAAAGGCAGTTGTCAGTTTCACATTTTTGTCATGCTCTTGAATATGTTGCTGTTACCCTTGCATTGACTGCATGTCTATCAATGTTGCTTGTTACGCAGGTGAATGCTGGCCACCCAGATTCGTGGGTTGGGGAGGAAGTTTGGAGGATGGAGCTGTACCTGTCTGTGGGCATCATGGCTCTCGGGCTGCTCTCTCTGCTGGCTGTCACCTCGCTGCCCTCAGTGGCCAACACTGTCAACTGGAGGGAGTTCACCTTCGTTCAGGTACGCACCCACACATACTTCAGCCAGATACTTCATGCTAGCATGTGCTGTCAAATGGTTTTGTTCTCCGTGCTTGTAGGATGATGGTCAAAGACGTTGGAGACAGGCAGGACGTTTGAGTCGCACGCATACGAACAGACAGGCGTCACTCTGATGTGCAGACAGATGCACGCTGTGTCTCTTACACCACATAGTGAATGTGTGGCAGTAAGACACATATACAAACACTGACTCTTAGTGTTTGCAGTCCCGCAGCTGCCCCAGATTTGCTGTTAAACTTGTGCTGTGACAAAGCCGTTAGGAGGGTTGTGACTCAGTTTGTACACACACTTCCTCCTCTCCTTAACCCCCCCCCCCCCAATGGCCTCCAGTTTGTGCCACTTTTCCCATTTCATCTTCCTTTAATTCGGTGGCCTTCAGATTAGTCACATGTCAACAGTTTGTGCGATTAAAGCACTTCTAGACTTGTTGTCAACAGCATGGGTGCACAATTAGTTTGTTTTTGTTTTTTGTTTTTTTTCTCTCTCTCTCTCCTTTTTTTTTTTTTTTTAATGCATAAACACTGTCAGAGCTAGCAACTGTCAAAGTATCCAGAACCCTGTTTTTGGGGTCTATTTTTAGTTTCTGCTTCAATGTGGGCGCTCTTGGACAGTTAAGGAACCGTTGAGTGATCTAGGTGTTTAATTTATATAGATTATATAGTCAATTGTGGTGGCATTGAGTTGCTATATCAGTTCTCAGCTGGCTAATATTTTAGGTGCTTTAGATGTAAAGTACACTGAGTTCTCGGGTAGAGCAGAAAAATGCTATATGTAAACCAGTCCATTTATAAGTTGCTGCTGTTACCCAGGCATATGCAAATTGTTAAGCCCAATGTGTGACCCACCTGCCACTGGGACACTAACTTCAATATAAGAGCAGTAAATTTAGGTCATAGTAATGAGTAATATCTCAGGCTAACCACCTCCTATTACCAGTTTAAATTCCCTTTTTTAATAAATAAATGTATGTAAATATGTAACCTGCCAAGGGATTGCAGATGCAAATTAGCTGTAAGATAACAGTGTTACAATGGATCATGGCAGCCTTTATGTTAATTTCGCACAAAAAAACAAACAAATAAACCTATGCGTAAGGAATTTTGACTTTCAGTCCCGATCAAAAGTTTAAGAGCACTTGAAAAATGGCAAAAAATTATATTTTGCATGGTTGAATCTCAACAAGGTTCCAAGTAGAGCTTCACATGCAACTAGAAGAAATGGGAGTGAGACAAAACATATTTTTGAGCATGCAATTTATTGAAAACATCTTTTGATCGGGACTGTTTGTTATTAACGTGGCTTGCCTGCAGTACCGTTACAGTCCACCAGGGCTGGCCACACTTTGTAATCACTGTTTTAGGTGACACAAATGCAAATAAAATGTTCTGGGTTTAAAAATAATGTGTTTTTTTATGGTTTAATTTTTAGTATGTGTGTTTGTGTGTTTAAGCACCGAATGAAGACCACCCTGACCTGCATGTTTCCATAAATTTGTTATTGCTTTCAGCAGTGAGGATAAACTCAAGCAAACTTTGAAGTTTGCAGGACGTCACATGATATAAATAGAAAATTATTCATCTCTTGCCATTGCAACTCACTTGGTGTTTAATTCGCCTCGAGCTGAGCTGACTACAGGAACACTTGGAGAGCACTGTTTCTGTTGCTGAACCTGTGGAAGGATTCATAGCAGAAACCTGCAGCCGCCTTTGGCTGTTGGCTTTGGCTCTCTGACGACCCCTCACCCTCCCGTCTGCCCTTGCACGATGAGTTTTACGGTCAAAAACAGCCTCTAGTGCCTAACCCTTACTGCTACATGAGTCTTTGTTGCCGACCATCCCACCACTCTTTTTCTTTTACGTATTTGCTTTTGAATTGAATTATATTAAAATTTCAGGGATATCCCTTGTAAAAAGTTTCAGCTTCAATAAATCTATTATGTTTTTTGCAACTAATTAGGTTCACTGGCAACAGGTCATCAACATGAGTGCGACTAAAAACAGCTTATTAGAAGTAAAGGTTGGCAGAGTGTCATTAATCTGCGAAGAAACTGCATCTACGAATTGTGGAACAAGAATAATTTAGAATAATATCCCTTAACATAAATTTATGAAGTCCTTGAATATCTCATCATCTACAGAGTCTCTGTATGTGAGGGACAAATCATTTATTAATGCCTGTGATCCTTTGGCCCTCGGGAGGCACTGCAATAAAACAGACACGTGTCTGTCATTGAAATGAATGCATGAGCTCAGAAACACTTTAAAGCTCTGTCAAACAAAGAGGAACTCGTATGTTAACATGATTCAGAAATGCTGCTGCTGTCTCAGGACCTAAGCTCTTTTATACAAAGCAGAACTACCCGGCTTTTTATCAGCACTCGGTTCAAAAGCCTGCATGACTGATGGTACGGCAGTGTTTCAGTGCCTATTTGATTGGCAGCTTGGACGTCTGTAAAGGCACCATGAATGCTGAAAGGTATATACAGTATATACCTTTAAAAGGTATACGCAAATGTTCAATTCAAGTTTATTTATATAGCACCAAATCACAACATTTGCTTCAAGGCGCTTTATATTAAGTAAGGTAAAGACCTGCAATAACAGAGAGAAAACACCAACAGTCAGACGACCACCATATAAGTAAGCAGTTGGCAACATTGGGGAGGAAAAATTCGCCTTTGACAGGAAGAAACTTCCAGTAGAGTTCGATTAGAAAGTGTGCTAACTAAAATGTAGCTCATTTTTAAATCTATGATGGAAACAGCGATTTTAATATTGCATTTTTTTAATTGTCAACACAAGGAAGCTAAAAAAATGCAATCAGTGTTGTAAGATTTTATTAAAGGTATTATCCCCTTTATTCTGTCTCCTGCAGTCCACACTCGGCTACTGCGCCTTATCCATGGCTACCCTCCACACCCTCATCTTCGGCTGGAACCGCGCCTTCCTCTCGGCCCAGTACTACTTCTACATGCCTCCCACCTTCCTCCTGGTCCTCATTCTCCCCCTCGCGGTGCTGCTGGGCCGCGTGGCCCTCTTCCTGCCCTGCGTGGGCCACCGGCTCGGGCAGATCCGCCGCGGCTGGGAGAAGAGCCGGCACATCCGCTTCATCCTGCCAGACGACGACTGCCGCAACGGGCTGGAGAATGTCAGTAATGTGTGAGAAGCACCGTTTTCAGCAGCGTGCATGGAAAACCCAGACTCATGAATATAAAGCACATGGAGGATAAAAGATTTATATACTCTTTGAGCACTTTGGAGGATCATCTCTGGCCTTTTGAGGGGGTTCAGAGAGGATCCTCTTCAACAATTAGCTGGAAGACTCTTTGAGATTTTTAGAGCGGTGGTGCCACCTTTACTGCTCGATGCATTGGTAGTTAGACTACTTAGTTGACATTTAAAGTGTTTTATCGATCTCTTTTCTGTTAATCCAAAACTGAAGAGCAGTATTCATGCAATCAAAACAGCCTCTGTAACCTTACAGCTGATAGTCGAGCTTAAATGAGGTTTACTATGAGCATCAGAAGTGCGCTTGGCTTTCCTCACGCTGTCTGCATTCCTCTCTAGGAGCATTTGGTGCTGTACAGATCTGTTTCTATTTGAAGTCATTTGAAGGTTTTCTTTTCTAATTTCTCCTTTTCTTCCCTTGACAGTGATCAGCACTGTGTTAAAACTATTTGTTTTGGGAAAGGCATATCTCAAAGAAAAACTCCTTCCCAGAGTTGACACTATGTTTTGAATCCTCTCCTTTACAGAGAAACACTGCAACAGGAAAATATTAAACTATAATATTTAAACACTGAATATCATCATAATCACTATTTTTCACAATATTTGACACGAGTGCGTATGTTTGAATTAAGCCATTTTCTCAAACGGATCAGCCGCCTGCCTTGTCGTAACTTAGAGGTGTTAACTGCTCATTTTCCAGATCGATGCACGTAGATGCAGCATCCAGGCCAGCGAGATGCACGTCTGCTGCTGCCATCTCGCTCAGGGGAATCTCACCACGGCCTCTGACTTATTCAGATGTAAAATGTCAGATGTTTCTGCTGCTTTTTTTTTTCTCCCACTCTGATGAAGTAAACACCAACACAGGCAGTAATATTTCAGTTAAGAAGCTGTATTACAATATTTTACTGTCATTCACTGTTTTACTGTTTATCCAACTGGAGCTGGATAAATCTAAATAAGAAATTATTTATTTAAGCTTACTTCATGTCAGGTGACAGTCCTGACACTAAACTAAGGTACAGCTAGCTTATATTGGGTAAGGTAAGAGGCCATAGTTTAAATGTAACCAAGCATCGTGTGACATTAATACTTGTTACACACCAAACTGATTGAAAATAGTTTCTATTGAAAATAGAACTCAGATTCATTTTAAGTGGATATATCTGCATGTAGAAAGAAATGCAATTTCAGGTGTATTGCTCTTTTAGGAAGCGTGGCACAAAATGAAGTCTTTCACATGTTCTAAATAATCTGTCATACGGAGAAGGCGGAGCGGAAATATAAAAACGGATTAAAAAGGAAGTTTTGACTCTTCAACCAATTTTTTCTTCATTAAAAAAACTCTCAAAACAACACCTTTGTACATCAGCCCTACGTGCACTCTCATTTTTCTGCTCTTGCCAGAGATTTTCATTTATATGCTGGATGTGTTAAGTCTGTGTCTGTCATCGTGACAACATGATGATTTCAAGTGTTAATTTATAAAACATGGAATAAAGTTTTCTATGACAGAGCGAGCTTTCACATCTCTGGTGTTTGTCGTCGTTTTTGGAGTTCTTCAGATTAGATTAACTTCTGGATTCAAATAAACCATCTTCATGTTTTAAATATTACACTTAATGCCACCAAATCTGCACACACACACACACACACAGCCGAACATGTCATTTTGTGCTTGCTGCCATCTTGTGGTGACTTTTTCTATTGTCTTGCACGACTTGTCCTTTGGATTTTTTTCCCCCACTTCATGGCCTCCTCAGTCAACAGATCCCAGTCCAGTAGAGGATATTTGGGATGTAGTGGAGAGGGAGAGTCACATCATAAACAACCTGCTGACAGAGTAATGTTTTCAGCTCCTTGTTGAATCTGTGCCACAAAGAATCAAGCCAGTGCTGATGGCAACAGGGAGTCTAACCATGCAACAGCAAACTACCTAATAAAGTGGCCAGGTACTGAGTTTCTATGTGTGTTTACCTTACTCTGCCGTCATAACTAAAATATGCCTTTAAATCCACATTTCCTGCTGATGAAGCTGGACCACTACAACAGGGATGATCTGATATCCTCGTGTTGGTGTTGTTCCCAGACCATCATGAAAATGTTGTTCCAGGTTCAACATTGCAAGTGACCAATCACATTGTTGTGACGTTATTCTTTTGCGCGCCAAGCCATTCGTGCATTTATGAAATTCCAATGTTGCAAGGACAATATCAATTCTGCTTACTGTTTATTAAAGGGTTACGGTTAGGGTTAGGGTCAGGGTCCGTTGATCGGCGGACAGAGGCGGTTTCACGCAGCTTAAGTACAGTTTTTTGTTTTACGCCGGTTTTTCCCGAAGTCGCAAAAGTATGACGTCACAACATTCTGATTGGTCACTTGCAATGTTGATCCTGGAACAACATTTAGTATGATGATCTGGGAACAACACCAACACGAGGATATCAGATCGTGCGCTACAACAGGTCTGTTCAGCAGGACTGACTGGAAGAAGCGCACATAGATTAATATCTGCGTGCTGCCCTCTTGTGGTGACTTTTTCTACTGTCACACAAAACCACTCCCTTGACATGTAACGATTAGATCTTTTGTTGGAACGTTTATAAGTATAATATATATAGGTTTGCTATAGTGGGTGTAAAATATCTCACAGATGTGGATAGATCGATCCAATTATAAGTATCAGTACAAGTATCGATACTGACACTGGTATTAGTATCTGATTGATATTTTGTTTCTATGCTTCAAGATCAGCATGTTGTCCACTGATATCTGTTAAAAAAATTGGTTATGGAAATTAAAAATACACGCCTCAAACACACACTATGAAATGACAATCAATACTTTGTTTTAATTGTCATGTCTACTTTAGTGCATCAGTGACAGATATGTTTACATTCCAGGTCACCAAGTTTCGAAACACATGATAAGCATAAAGGTGTGTTTTACCAACTAGTTATCGATGAAAGTAAAAATCACAGTGATCTAGTGGTCATTAAAATGTGCCTAGAATTAGCAAATTGATGACGATTAGTCTCATAAATCATGACTGTAAACTGCCTTTATAGGTTAAAAGTATCGGGATTGGTATCGGTACTGACAACAGTGACTGTATTTACTTGGTATCCAATCAATATCAAACCCCCCTCCGCACCCCCTCCTAAGAAATCCCATAAACCCTCCCACTTCCTTTCTCTCAGCAAATCACAGCACAGCTGACACAACTGCAGCGAGTTGGACGAGCAGGCCTTTGAACAGGAGCAAAGGTGTGCCCCAGTTTCACCGCAGTCATGACTGTAAGTATGACCTCTTTAGTATTTAAAACTTTCCTGGAATCTTATCTAAAATATTAACATTGTTTCTAAGTGATTTCTCTGTAATGTTGACTTACGTATAAATCACAGGGACTGGAAAGAGGGTTTTTTTTGGTGGGGGGGCAGGAACCAGACCGTTTAGCTCGACAGGTTCTTGTAGTTGTAACGAGGTGTTAAGTTTAAACTCGTTCCTGGTTACTGAGAAGAGCATTCAGGTGATAGTGAAGATGGGCGAGTGGATATGATCTGAGGATATGCTGTGACTTGTCCTAACCAGGACGCCTTTGACAAAGCGGTGGAGGAGGTGAAGGTTCTGAAGCAGAAACCAAACCAGCAAGAAATGGGCGATCTGTACGGCTTATATAAGCAAGCTACAGTTGGTGATATTAACACAGGTGAGTAGCGTGACAGTGGCGTGTGTGTGTTAGACATATGGAGCCACTAACTGCATGTGCGAAAGCGGAGACGGGTGGTACTGAGAAAAATCAGGTTTGACGAGTTCTGCGTGATTTGCTGAATAACTTCCCACAAGTTTTTTTTTTCTAAACTTCTGATGTATATCCCAAACGATATATATATTTTTAAACCCCTGATACCTTAAAGGATTTATTATGCTGATGTTTTTATTCTCCATCAGTGTTGTCACTGCTATATATGTATGTATGTATGTATGTATATATGTATATGTATATGTATATGTATATATATATATGTATGTGTGTGTGTATGTGTGTGTGTATGTGTGTATATATGTGTATATATGTGTATATATGTGTATTAGAGATGGCACGATACCACTTTTTTATGTCCGATATCATAAATTTGGATATCTGCCGATACCGATATGAATCCGATATAGTGTGTTTTTTAATCAATAAAACTGTTTTTTAATATCTTGCTGTATAAGTTCATACTCAAGTTTAAATAAACAACAACACTAACGCTATTCTGTTATACCTGTATGTAAAAAAAATACACTGCACCCAAAATATTTCATAGTTCAGCAAAACTGATCAATCTAATAAACTTAAACCTACTCAATCCTTCCTATTCTGGTATTTTAAAGAGTACTTAGCGTAAATATTAAGCAACCTAACTAATAGGGTTGCACAACTCCCAGCAAAAAAAAAAAAATAAAAAATAGGGAACCACCCCCCACGCTCCACCTCATGATGCTTAATCGACGTAATCAACTTTAATTTGATGCAGTGTGAAAAAAAATGCACAGAAATCAATTATTTTTCAAGAAATATTAAATAGATTCAACATCTTTCTTCAACAAAATTCAGACTGCACAGATGGTATCTTCCCAAAGGAAAAAGTACTATAGCTTACTAAGGTACATTAGACTTAACAGTTACTATATACAATAATGGACTTCTATACATTTTACATCAGATTAAAACTTTGGGTGTAAGATTCTGATAATTATTTATTAAAAGCTGGACATTTTAAATGAGAATAAGAAAGAAAAGTATGTCTTTGTGCCCCCTTTTCCCTGTTAATGCCCTACCGGCCCCCCTGGCTAAACTTTGCTAGATCCGCCCCTGCATAGCCGTCAGCTACGTAGAAAAAGATCCTGGTGTACAAAGTAATATTAAATAAATTCTAACAACAGCTTATCAAACTTAAACGTGCTGCTGCTGTTCAGCCGCTGGTTTCCTCTTTCTGGTGCAAAGTGGGCCAAAAACAAACAAGAGAAACGGGAGTAGTGACAAAAAAGCAGATCATTAAGCAGTTTCATGACTGAAGTAGCAGCAGAAGAGGGAGGGAGAGAGAAGAGGCAGTCCCTTCACTTAAGCTTAACGTGGGAATGCTTTACAAACATTCAGAGATGAACTTACACACTTGCTTTACTTCTCTCTGGGATAACTTCCTCTGAGTTTGGTAGGGAGGCTCCAAATACACACAGCCGCTCTATCACGTGAGCATACTGCTGCGACGTGCTAAGGTTATGAGCCGAGTTACGCCATGTCGCAAGTTTTGTGAGGTGCTTTTTTGATATTTAATGGATCGGATTACATTTTTTATTTCTCTCCGATATCCGATCCAGTAATTTACGTCAGTACGCGATATATATATCGGTGTTGTGTGGTGTGTTGTGTGTTTGTGTATAGTATTGTATGGATGTGTGTGTGTGTGTGTATGTATGTATATGTGACTAACTCACAGTTACTTTTATTTTCACAGAGCGTCCAGGGTTCCTTGACTTTACAGGAAAAGCAAAGTGGGATGCATGGAATGCAAGGAAAGGTCAGAGATATGAAGCCTTTGAAAACAAATCTCAGCAATGTCACATTTTTCGTGCAGTAACAAACTACTTTCTCCTTTGTGTCTGTTTCCTGATCAACAGGTCTGTCCAAAGAGGAAGCAATGGCCAAATATGTTGCTTTGGTGGAGGAACTCAAGGAGAAATATGGAATCTAGAGTCTGTGTGTTTCATCATTGGGTGCATTCAGATGGTTGAAAGAGATAAGCCATCCTTACTGGAACCTTATTTGTTCGTGTTGACAACAAAATGGGACTGGAAGTGCTCTGGTTTCTGTTTTATGAGTTCTACTGAACCAGTGAGCGGGCTTTGGTTAAATGCACGTAAACCGTCCTTTTTGGAGACCCCCCCCCGGTACCACTTCATACTAAACCAGCTAGTTCTAGCTTCATACTGAGGATAGACATGAAGGCAGTATTGGGCTTCTTGCATCCTATCGAGACAGCAAATAAGTGTTTTGTAAAATGTCTGAAAAATAAAGATATAAAAATAAAAATTTGTTTCTGTTGTCTTCGGGAAACTCTTTCCTCGCCATCAGCCTTGCATGTTTGCCACAGATGGCTGATCTGTGTTCAGTCTGGCTTCGTCTAACAATCTCACCCCGAGCTTCCTTCAGCTCTGGAACACATCACGGGTGGTGGTGCTTAATCTCAGCTGACGTCTTGAGTCAGAGGGCAAGAAGGAAGCGCTCTTGTGTGGTTGAGGGCAGTAGATGTGTGGCTAAAGCAGCGGCCTGAGGTGCCACTTCTGCTCCATAGAATAAAACATACTACAATGTCAGCGTGGTTATCAAACTGAATTAGTTTAAAAAAACTTGTATTTGAAAAGATAGCGCTGAGTGCTGTTATGGGAGCTGCAGGACATACTCAGGAGCTTCAGCTATGCTAATGACAAAATCAGGATGCCTTTAACTCGGTTTTGACAATTCCCTGTTTCTAATTTCCCATCTTTAAGAAATTGATCAAAAATTCACTAAAATAACTACAGCAATCAACATGGTAAATGGACTTGCTCTTATATACTGCTTTCTGCTTAAAGACCTTCATACAACATGTCATTCATCCACTCACACACATTCATACAGGCACTTTTTTGACATCTAAATGCTTCCTCACATTCATTCCTTATCGTGTCGTGGTCAATCAACAGTATGTTGCACTCTTGTGTAATACTCACTCTGTGCCACAAGATGGTGTTGTGACCAAAGTTATTATAGTTCACTAAACCTGAACTAAAATAAAACTGTAAAAAAAATTTTTTAACAATGTAAAGTGAACTTAAAATATTTTTGAACTTGGAGCACTGAAATCAAAACTTCTGGGGGGAAATAGTCTTAGTTTTAGCATCTGTTGGTTTGGTAGAAAATTGTACCACAAGTTGTCTGATCAGGGTGTGGATGTGGAGTCTTGCAATAAAAATCCAATCTGGAAATGAACTGAAAGCAAATTGAAAAAAGTCAAAACAAAGTAAAACTAAATGCTAAAACATAACTCTGGGACTGAGCTGATGTAAGCTTTATTTAACCAGGCGAGTCATTAGGAGCAAACACTGATTTAGCACTGTCATCTTGCAAGAGGTAAAACCTGTATAAGGAAATGGGGGGTAGGACAATAAAAAACATAAAAGAAAACATTTCAACACACCCACTAGTAAAATTAAAGCTTAGTTACAATGTTACATCCATTTTTTTAAAAGAGCTTATTAAACGTACACCCTGGACAGATGCCAGGGTAACAGAGGGTAGCTACATTTTGCAAAAAGTGATTAAAGAAAGTAGCTTTTTGTTCACCGACTCCTAAAATCTTCCTGTCAGTACTTTAAATCTCCAAACAAAGCGTCCGATGCTGTTTTAAGCAGCCAAGCTGTTGACTGTCGGCACTAAGTGAGAGTCCGTCATGCTATGGATGAGACGAGCGAGAAAATGAGCTGATCCCAGCTTGAGTCACATCTCCACAGTGTCCACAGGGAGCCCACTTGTCAACAGGCTGCCTGGAGAGCAGGGCAGCAGGGACACCTGGGTGTGAGGGGTCCCGCTGTGGCTGATGGAGCCGTGGCGCTGGCTGCGTCTGGTGGGCAGGTGCTGAGTCAGCCTCCATCTCCTCCACCGCCTTAGAAATTCATGCTGCACCTGAATACACACATGCACGTTGGTCCACACATTCCAAACTTTCCTCTGAATCTGTTTATTGTAAAAGCGGAAGACCTCTCACCTCTCCGTTCACAAAGCAGTAGAGGACAGCGACCACAAAGCCCTTCAAGAGAGAAAAGTCAGCTGATCGTGTGGTTACATTTGTCATTGAATTGAGTGAAATAGTCAGGGTATCATCTGGTTTACCTGAGTGGATGACAGAGCCAGCTCTACAAAGGTCCAGATCTTAAACATAGAGCTGCTGACTTCAACGGGCAAGAACACGAACAAGATGTAATGCACGCCGAACAGAGCAACCAGAAAAAACGTGGATTTGATCAGCCTCCTGGGTGAGGAGAAATCAGCATTTTTGTTTAAGTGACAGTAAAAACAACCTATTAAAACTATTAAAAACTAACTTTTTACTAGTCAAAATATGTACTACATGCTATAGGTTTCCCTGGATACAGTCACCCATCTGTGTTTGGACTGCACAAGTGTCTGGATCTGTTCTTGTGGAATTGAGTTCAGTGTCCGGCTGGTCATTGGTTGTGGCTGCCTCTGGGACATTGACCCAGCCTGTCCCAGGCTCATGTTCAGTAGCAAACATACCAGGACTAATTGCTAGCAAAGGAAGTGTCTGGATGTGCTCTGAGTCCTGATCCAGAAAGGCCTACTTTGCTCTGGCAGCGTGGAGATGGGCGTTGTTGTGCTGAAACACGAGAACAAGGAGGGGAAGGGGTAGTGCTGCATCTCTACTCCACAGTTTGTCTGTGTCCTCTCTTCCTCCCCTCAACCCCAGATGATGGCAGATGGCTGCCGCTCCCTGTGCCTAGTTCTGCTGGCAGTTTCTTCCTGTTAAAAGGGAGTTTTTCTTCCCAATTTCGCCAAGCACTTGCTCATAGAGCACTGTGTGATTAGCCTTAAAGGTACTTTTTGTAACGACCCTCCACAAACTGGAACACTCAAAAATTTTAACAGGGGGCAGCAGTTTCATTGTTAAGTCTATGGAAATGTTTTTGGATGTGCATTGCTGTGTAACTTTTTTCTTTTTAGCCCTACCCCTATTCCTCTATTCCTCAGGAGGAATCACATTTAAGAGTCTCTTAAATGTATGAAACATAAGGCCCAGGAGACTCCAGTCCTGCCCACTGGACAGCTTTTATATGCTATATATATCTATATAATATATTATATATATATATGATATATATATATCTTGTACTATTATATATTCTCATTCTCTTATATCATATCATCTATATATATATCTCATATATATATCTATATATATCTCTAATATATATCTATCTATCTATCTATTCTATCTATCTATCTATCTATCATCATATCTTTTATATATATTATATATATATATATGATCATATATATATATATATATATATATATATATATATATATATATATATCTATATATATATATCTCTGCCTATATATACTATCTCTCTCTATATATATATCTCTCATCTATATATATATCTCTCACTATATATCTCTCTCTCTCTATATATATCTCTCTCTCTATATATATCTCTCTCTCTCTATATATATCTCTCTCTCTCTATATATATATCTCTCTCATATATATATCTCTCTCTCTATATATATATCTCTCTCTCTCATATATATATTCTCTCTCTCTCTATATATATATCTCTCTCTATATAATATCATATATATATATATATATCTATATATATACTCCTATATATATATATATCTCACTATACTATATCTCTCTCTTATATATATATATCTGTCTACTCTTATATATATATATATATATATATATATATATATATATATACTTATATAGTATATATATATATATATATATATATATATATATATATATACCCTAGTATATATATATATATATACTGAATATGTTAATCTACATCAAGGGTGTCAAACATAAGGCCTGGGGCCAGAAACAGCCTGGCAAAGGCTCCAATCAGGCCTGCTGGACAGCTTTGAAAAATATGATTGAAAGCATACAATTTTAGACTTTTAACTGTATTTTTTGATGATGACTGATAAAGACCTTCCCCATCGTCATCCGTTATACACCAACATGATTACATAACAGATATAACATGTTTTTTTTACAATGGGTCCACCGTTTAAAAAAAGCATTTTCTGTGAATTAACAAAAACTTCCACTTTTATAATTACAGGGCAGTCTTTGTGGCCAATGAGCTGCCAGAAAATTTTCTGTAATTTTACATATTTATTCCTTACATTTTAAGCCCAAAGAACCGTGCTGACAGATTTCTTTTGTTTGCAAAGCATGTAGAGCATGCAGACACACTTCTTTTTCTTATATTGAAATATTTCAGGATTTAAACGTGTAAGTAAAGTTCTTTGCACTTACAGAACAGGGAGTTTCACAGGTTAAACCATGCAAAATGAGTTTGACATCCCTGACTTGCCTGGCTGAATAGAGTTTGCATTAACTTGCCGCATGTTATGTCACAGAGCAGTGTGACTGAGCTCTAGTTAAACTTCAGTTGATAGCTCTTCAACACAATGAAACCGTTGTTTTATCACATTCTATTGACAGCTATATATTTTAGGGTTTTAAACTCTTTTTGAACTTGTGAGTTTACAAATTTACCTTTAGGTGAACACAGAAACGGCCCTAACCAATCTGGCGCCCTAGGCAAGATTTTAGGTGGCGCCCCCCTACATCAGCAGTGTAGTGTAATGTTGTAACAAATAATATTTCTATTAAATAAGCTTTACTTTGCATTTTAATTAACGTGGGATTATTTTTTTGTATTTAGAAATAATAGTACCAACTTTTTTTTTTTTTCAACATTTGTGGCACTGGCGTGGCGCCCCCTGATGGACGGCGCCCTTAGCATTTGCCTATACGGCCTATGCCACGGGCCGACCCTGGGTGAACATATTAGTATAAGTATAGGTCCATCAGTATGAATATATCATAGAAGTATAACAGCAAACATTACCCTGTAGGCACTACTCACTTATACTGGCTTAATTCGTTTCTCTGTGCATCTGGCATTCTGAGTTTGTTCACCAGTATCCTCAAAATCCCCATGAAAAAGATGAGGTTCATCTGAAATGATAAAAGCAGTGCAAATGATTGTTTCTCCTTCTGTGCTTCTAGTCCCTTCTCAGGTAGACATTGCGTCAGAGTTGTCTGCCATATTGGACATGATACAATCAATGATTTCTAGAAAAAAATGCGTATTTTCCTGGGTGGCAGTGGTTCATGGAGGTTGTGGGTTCTCGCTGGGTGAAATTGGATTCTAAGAAGGTGCTACTAAAAAAAACACTCCCAGTAATTGCTTTTGTTGCCACCAGTGTTGGGGAGTAATGGAATACATGTACCGCTGTTATGTATTTAAAATAGAAAATATGAGTAACTGTATTCCATTACAGTTACTGTTTAAAAAGGTGGTATTCAGAATACAGTTACTTTGTTGAAATAAATAATAATGGCAGACATTTTCACTTCATGTGGTTAGCTAAGTTGTTAGCTAAGTTAACTTGCTGTTAGCTTCAGATTTAGCTTACACATGATACGTACATCTGTCAATCTAAAAAGTATGTTCAAAATGTGGAATGTTTAAAAATAATCTTTCAAATAAGAATGAAATGTAAGTACAACAGAAAACCAAAGTTTTACAGATATAGTTAGAAGAACTGGCACTCGAAGTATCCACCAAATCCATTCATGCCTCCTGGTTTCCCAACATCTTTGAAAAGAGAATGAGAAAAAACTGTCAAATAATAATACATGACATGATAATATCATAACTGCAAGGCTGAGAGAAACAGACCTTACCCTTCATCTTCATAAAAATATTTTGCACACCCCCAGGAGATGATCACAATCAGTGGCAAACCTGTGTGATGAAATAAATAAGTGACTATAGATCTGAGGTTGAGTTTTAGGAAAGGAGACACCACAAGGTGAAGACGGTTCTTCCCACCCCAGCTGAGGACGATGTACCAGGCCAGATGTTTCTTCAGGGAGAAGAAGGAGCGGTTAACAAGGGTGTATAGGAAGTGGCCCTCCACCAGCAGCCAGCTGTAGTTTGCAAGGATGGAGTAGTTGGAAAACATCAGCACGACCTTACACGGCGCCTGCCCCACCACAATTACACAAAAGAACTTGAGTTAGGCTTATTGTTATTCCAAGTTATCAAAAATAGTTTTAGTTCTAGAACAAAACGACTCCGCTAAAATGATGCCTATGCTAGATTTCAGTGAGTCCATGCAGTTTACATCACAACCTCAGTATCAAAATAACGCCTGAAGATTTCTACTCGCTGCCAAAAGAGCATATTACTACATTCTTTCTTTTGCCTTTACTGCCAACATTTATGCTAAGCTAAGATAAGCCAAGAACTTCTTGGATCAGTTTAACTGAGAAGAAATGACAAAACAGTAACACATTTTTAATCCTATTAAGCCTCAGAACTTGGGTTTCATCAAACAATCGTTGGTCCATCGCTACCGGATAGTAGTCACAGTGATAAATCTCTTCATCTGTAAAGAGCAGAGCATCTCGGATGAAGATGAAGATGGCTCTCAGGCTGAAGGAAATGAACAGTTGAATGTGAATGTAGTTCCTGGTACAATGAAGTTTCCTGAAGGAATATAAACACGGACAATTCGAGGTTAGGAACTATTCATCATCTTTAAGCACAGGGTTGACAGTTATTCAGGCCAAGATGTTGCTCACCTAAACACACAGAATATGGTGATGGCAATGATGAGAGAGATGAGGGAAATTGTGTATCCAACTGTGTACATTGTCTTCACATAGGAGAAATACAAGTGGCTGTCTGAGGACTGAATCAAGAATAGACGATATTCAATTATTTTCCTAAGCAGCAGGATATGAGAATGCAGTATGATATAATATAAGGACGGAAACTAAGAATACACTGATAATTTGTCTTATTTAACTGCATGTATTCTGTGCAAAGGTTCATGTCTTTATATTTGGCTAGTTAAATGGAAATAACTACAGTGATTTATTGAAATGTACTACAATGCACGGAAATGCAGTATGCAAGGCAAAAACTAATTATACGATTCTAGCGAGCTTGAAAGTCAAAATTTGATATGACCGCCATTATTCTTCAAAAGAGCATGAACTCTCTTAGGCAAACTTTCTTGTAATTTCTTTAAGTGGTCAGATACTGTTCATCTACTGTAGGTACTTTTGTTTGTCCGATACTCCAGCCTTTTTTCATAGATTTAACACTCGAAGTGGGAATAAAGGATGTGCTTCTGTGACAGACAGTAACAAAGTGTCTAAAGATACAATTTTAAATGGGTTCTTTGCTAAATTATTAGTTATGTGTAGACACAAAACTAGTTTATCCCTTGAGTTAGGTGGCTTTTTTATGTTTGAATAATTAATAAATCAGCATTCAGTGGTTTAAAATACAAAAACAAAAAGACATACTATCAAGGAGTCCATGAAAAGGCAGATTTACATGTTTGAGCAGAATTAGAAGTTAGCGGTAAATTAGCTAGCTAGCGTGTACTGTAGCTAGCATTTCTAAATAAACCAAAAAGGTACAGCAATGCTCTGACTTTGAACATAAGCAAAATGGAAAAGTAAAACTAAGTACTGTTTTAAGGGTCAGTTCATTTGGGCTAGTTGGCATTGGCAATGGCCTGCTATCATGAGCTAGCTTTAGACTATATCAGCATATTACCACAGGAGCAGCTGGGTTAGGTTCAGGGGTTAGCAAAGACAAACACCATCATATATCAGGAAGAAGACACTAAAAATGGGTATCACGTTAGTCATGAGAATACCTGCATAACTCCATCCACAACACAAGCTTAGTCGTTAATGTTTGTGCATGGTCTCTATTAAAGTTGTGGCCCTCATGCTCATAAAAGTGTCGAAAATGACAATGAAAAATGTTACAGCCATGTGTCTATTTCAAAACAAAGAACAAAAGCTCTGAAGCACATTAAAATGACAGGAGCCTCATCCAAAGCAGTAAATGCGTGGGTCTGGAAGCAGAGCTGTTTATATCATCACTTAGCAAGTGAGATAAGCATTGGCTTTTAGAAAAGTTCCCATGAGGCACTGTTTTTTCCCTTCAGACTTGAGCCTATCTATCTATCTATCTATCTATCTATCTATCTATCTATCTATCTATCTATCTATCTATCTATCTATCTATCTATCTATCTATCTATCCACCAACCTCTCCAAGAAATAAGAGACTTTCATTGAAAGAGTAGCCACAAGCATCTTCGTGTGGAATCAGCAGGTCTGTCCAGCCATTGTTTGTGCAGTTGCGATGCACTTTACCTGTAAAAAGCAATAAAATAACACTTGAGTTTTGTCTTGGTGTGCAAACTGCACTGCTATGTACACACACACACACACACACAC
>NW_024582500.1:1166654-1226617 GCF_018398535.1 Haplochromis burtoni
TGTTGTTGATGCATTGACAACTTATTTTGGACACCTGACTTTTCTTTTTGATGGAGTGACTCACTTTTGCAAGTTATCCACCATGTTTTGCAGTTTGCACTAATTGTTTTGAGAAGTGCCTTAGTAGTGGTGGAGAGTTCAATTCTGTTGTGAGAAATGCACCAAAGCGACTGAGAAAAACTGTAACCTATCCCCACTAAGTGCATGTCTTTGGACAGTGGGAGGAAGCCGGAGTACCCGGAGAGAACCCACGCAAACACGGGGAGAACATGCAAACTCCACACAGAAAAAAAAGAACCTGACATCTGTGTTTATTGTATAATCTACCAAAAGAAATGCAGAACCTTTTATTTCCCTCTTCAGGCACTTCAGAATTTATCAAAGTTATCTCCCAGAGTAAACCTACCACTAAAATGTTACCCGGTGTCTTATGTACACATGTATTTTATGGCGTAGTGTTTGGATAGAGACCCTGAGAGGGAGTAGGTGTTTAATTTCCTTATGAAAACAAATTAGGTTACTGGCAAATATTTAACAGGTGCAATGTAGTATAAATAATAGGTGCAAGTGAGTGCTGGTGTGTGTGTGTTTGCATAGTACCTCCTGAATTAAAAAACTCTGGACAAGGTTGTGAAACAGTTTCCCCAAGAAAAGCCGGTGGCCAGCAGTTCAAGTCGTCCCACATTCCCTTGCAGTGCATGCTGTTATTTTCTTAGTAGATCAAAAACAAATATATATTTCAATTTTATAGTAGGTTTTGTTTCCATACAAACAATGGAGCCACATTTTAAAATGTGAAACACAATCCACTTCAGGATTAATATTTGTTGCAGTATGTTATGTAACCAGCAGGTGTCGATAAAATACCGTTAAGTTAAAAAAAAAAAAGAAGTTTAAAAATGTCATTAATTTCAGATATGACTAGTATTCCCTCTTGGCACTTTCCACCAAGCAGCGGTCCTTGACATGTCACGACAGAGCGGAAAGAGACAATTTAGAAACCGTATTGACTTACCAGCTGTTTTGTGTGATGTTGAAAGTAGCAAATCTTTCATGCACTTTTCTTCCTCTCTCATAAGGCGAACATTAGGATGACAGACTGGTGACGATTTTGCCTGTTTTTAAGGAAAGATTACATCGGGCTCTGCTGATTTTTCATAGATAAAAAAAAAAACTAAACAAGCATGCCTCTTTTTTCTCACCTGTGGGAAAAGTAAAACCCAAATAAGTCCAAGTTTTATCATTAGGTCAAAAACTTTGATTTTCTCCATTAAAATGTGTACTTGCGTCCAAATCCCAGGGTGTTTAAATGATTAGAATGAAAAATTAGCATGGCTGCTATACAGCAAATGCGTGAAGTCGGAAAATCAAACATGCGCCTCTTTGGCTTGATAATCACGCAGGGTATGCCTCAGGACAGTGTGATAGGGGTTTTTATCAAGGTCGCGCTAATACAATGAAAACGTCCTTTACGACTTTCAAAGTGTTTATTTATTTACTGTTAAACGTAGTAATAGGACATCTGCGAATATATTTAGCAACATATCCATAGAAAATCTAAGTTTTAATTAATTTATATATATTGATTTAGTGTGTAGTAAACGTATTCAAACAAATAACAGCACGTAAGCTTGAAGCTTGACTTTTATTTTGAAAGTAAAATGTTTAGCTTCCCGCCTAACATCGGATTGTTTACGTGTGTAACAACACAGGCATCCGACGAATCAGGATATTTGTCCCACCCCTTCAGAGTTTGGCGGTCACCACGGTAACGGCCGCGTTTGACAACAGCAGTAAAAAGTGTTGAAGCGAAAATACACGAAACACGACTGCTGAATAAATAAACGCACCCGCCTGTCTGTTACATAAGTAAGTCCTGTTTTTTTAAGAGGCTTTAATAAAACTATTTATATGAAGCTTTTAAAGTTATTTCGAATTATTCATATTAATAGTCAACAGTACATGGGTCATTTGCAATTTTTAGCATTCCTAGCGTCACACATGAGTTTGTAATTTCTCACTTTTATAGTGAATGCGTCAATGAGTCTAACAGAAAGTGACTTTATTAAATTAACTCTATTTTCCTTACATAAAAAAAGAAAAGAGAAAATAATCGCCGTGTTTCTTTCATAACCCTTCCTCTGATGATGCCTTCAGATTTCGCAGTGACTGTCTTCCGACCGTCTGTCGTCCCTCTCGTGAGGAGCAAGGGCGCATCTTTTGCCAGGATGGAGGTGGCTCTGTCTGGGCCACAGACGCTCTCAGAGCCCCTGAGGAGGAGGGCATCTCTACCTCTGAGCCAGCTGGTGGAGGCGACCCAGAGCAGAGGCAACATCCCCAATCATCTGCTGGAGTCAAGTACATATTAACCATGACCTCTGAAATCCTCGATAGAATTCATAATTGTAGTTTTTTGGAAGCAGTGATACTAAGTACTACTAAGTACTTGATTTTACAATGACAACTTAGGTTGAGATTTCTGTTTATTTATTTATGTATTTCTTGTAGAAATCTATGCTAACCTGAAAAGCAACAGCCTGATCCAAGCAGAGCCCTCTGAGCTTCACTTCAGTGGCTTTGAGCTCGGCAAGGATTATGTAAAAATCCTGGTGAGGAAAGTCCTGCTGTTTTCCCTTACTACTTTCCAAAAAGCAAATGATGTAGCTAAATCACAGGGCAGGTGTTATGTGGTTTTTGTCTCTTTATTTTGGAGTTATTGTAATAGGAATGTACTTGATAAATGTGATATGTGACACCTCATTTGAGCAGGTAGCTTAATATTAATGGTTGTGAAGACACTATATAGATATGATTGAGAAGATAGTGCTCAGATCTCCTCTGTGGAGAATTACCACAGCTGTGTCAGGCAGACAATAGAGATGGTGTTGGGTCAAGGCCTCTGGTTGTTTTTGTTGAATTTTGCAGTCAGCACTAACCAGACCTCAGTTTTGGCACCCACCAGAGACGTGGAGTTGCTTTGTGTCTTATTATGCAGTCAAACACAAATGTTTTACTGTAGCTAAAATAAGACTGTTATTATAATGTGAATCATGAGTGGGAACCTTCAATGAAATATATGAAGTATATGAGATTTATCATTACCAGTTTCAGTAACAGCGAGCATGTTGCGTCCAAATGAATGCAGACTGTATTTGTTTGACAGTCTGTTATATTTAAATTGGCCAAAATACGTCTAGCAGCTAAAGGATGACAAATACTCTATTTGAAACACTAGTTCAAAAAAGGCATTCTGGCTATTACTGAAGTAGCGATTAAGTGTAAATATGCCGGCAGTGCTTTTCTCTTTTCACGAATCCCCGTTTGTATTTTCCATCAAATTTCTCCCACTTATTGGATGTTGCCAAGCTGCCAGCTCAGAGACAAATACAAGTTTGTGATTCATCAATAAAACTTTTTGATTTAAATGCAAACAAAGATTTCAAAGACATTTTTTGGATTTGCGAACAAAATTTTTTGGTTCACAGTTTGATTTCAAAGGAAAATGTTTGAATTAATTGGATCCACAAGCAAAAACAAAACTTTAGACTACAAAAAAAATTCGGGGGTTTCTAGTTAAACTTTTGGATTCACACACAAACATTTATGGCAAACAGAACCTTTGGATTTGTAAACAACAGATTTGCATTAATTAACATTTTTTTAATTCAGAGACAACAATGTTTTATTTGAAAACAAAAACTTGGAAGGTTTGGTTTCTTATAAAACCAACTCATTCAAAAACATTTCGAAACATTTTGTTTGCTAATAAAGTTTTTATTTCAAAGGAAAACTTGCAAACAAAACTTTTTTGGATTCACAGACAAACATTTTTGGTTTGAAAACAAAAACATTAGATTTGATTTTGATTACGAAACAAAATATATAGCATCTAATTAAATCTTTGGATTTGAATCAACTTCTTTTCTACAAATAAAACATTTTTAAAACATCATCAGTACTTTTGCTCTAAAGTTTCTTTTTGATTACAGACATTTTGTGCTTGATTGCATTTTAAAGAAAGAGTAACTTCAAACACAAACAGATTCAATTTGTATTTTCTTTACAAAACATTAAAATAATTTTAAGAATCCTATCGCATCATCAAGTCCTCTCATTTGGTTTCCATTAGGGTAATTTAAAGTGAATGGGGGACTGATTTTACACACTGTGAGCATGGTTGAGCACTGTAAGCACCAGGAATATGGAAATGGCTTTCTCAAGTGCACATTTAAAGTGGAATGAATGATTTTTTTCCTTTCCTCTTCCTCTCCATCAGAAATTAATCAACATCTCATCTGAAGTTATGAATATTCATGTAATTCCCACCCAAACCAAGTACTTCCAAACAACTTATACCAAAAAGGTATTTTTTTTTCATCGTTCCAAATTGCTGACCTGAATATAAGATTATAACTCCACTTGGCCATGAGTGCAATCAGTGTTGTTTCTGATGATTCAGAATTGTTCCATCTGTTTTCCTTCCAGTATCGACTCATCCCAGGCCTCGCCTACACGCTGAAGGTCGGATTCTGTCCTGATGAGTGGCGTTACTTCTATGACTGCATTCGAGTTCACTGTAAGGTTAGGTTCCAACAGTTTCTGTGCCATTGTGGGCACTCTGTTACTGTTTGGCAGGGAGTCAGCTGCAGTGTGCTAATGCTGTTTTTTTTTGTGCTTAAATCGTTCCACCGAAGGCATTAAAGAGAAGTTGATTTTCGCAGAATTTACACTGTGACTCCCTGCAGGAGCTAGCTGGTGTAACATGCATCTTATCTTACTTATGGAGTTTAGCAAACATTTAAACAAGCAGGATTTACTCTCTGCTTTAACTTATCTACCTCAATCTTTACTCTGAGAACTGTTTTCTTTTTTCTCTGTGCTTCTTTCACACTTCATATCCTCTCTCTTATGTCTTCTCTTGATTTTGTTCATTCAACCTGCCTACACCCTTTCTCAGGGGGAAGATAACCTGTTAATTCCAGTTCATGCTTACCCTGTCATCGATGACCTGCACATCCCTACTCATATCGACCTACCAGCTGTAGCACTCAGACAAAGGTGTGTGTGTGTGTGTGTGCTTCATGTTAGTCTCTATGATGGACTGGTTTATTTTGACCTCACGTCTGCCTGAGGTCTTGCCTGTCTCCTTGTATTCTTCCATGCAGCCAGCCATGATTTCATTCACCCATTGATGTCAAGTCATAAAAAAATAATATCATCTCTGTCTTTCTTTCCTTGTCGCTAGTGTTTGCCATGCTATTCCTCTGAGATGTAGCTGTCCCATTGGCTTTGAGTTTCAAGTGCATATTATTCAACCCCATGAGTCCTTCTCCATCCACCCCCTCACAGGTAACCATTCACTGAATGTTTTCTGTTGTTGACTGGGTTTTTTAACAATACAAAAATCTGAATGTTCAGATTAGAACATATAAGCAGTCTAATCTATTGAACAATTACTAATGGGCTGTAAAGCACCACATCTTGGGCACAGAAGGAGCAAGTCTGCGGGACTGGCTCTCAGTGACGCAAGCTCTTGCAGGTTCTGAAAATTCTGTGTTTAGACAGTCATGCTGACTTCAGATAAAATGTTTCCCAACTTTAAAGCTCTGGCTGAGGAGTTGCAGGTAATTCAAGTGAGCCTTCAGAAGAAAATCAAGCCAGACTTGTGAAGTTATCAGTCCCAGTTTGGTCTCTCCAATGTAGAGGTCTGGGCATTCCTCGCTGCACTGTACAGCATACACCACGTTGTTAAGTTTGTGTTTTGGAGTTTTGTCTTTCGGGTGAACCAGATTCTGTCTGAGCGTGTTGCTGGGTCTGTAATGCACTGGGATGTCGTGCTTGGAGAAAACCCTCCTGAGTTTCTCTGATACACCGGCTACATAGGGGATGACAATATTGTTGCGTCTGTCTTTCTTATCCTCCCTCGCTGGTGTCTGATCTCCTTTTCTGTGCCTCTTTGCTGACTTTATAAACGCCCAATTAGGATAACCGCATGTTTTAAGTGCTTCCTTTACATGTGTGTGTTCCTTCTTTTTCCCTTCAGGCTTAGAGGGAACATGTTCTGCCCGGTGGTGTAGGGTCCTAATTACTCCAAGTTTGTGTTCCAGGGTGTGATGGGAGTCAAAGAGGAGGTACTGGTCCGTGTGTGTGGGCTTCCAGTAAACTGTTGAGGTTGCCATTCTCTTCAATGTGCACAGCGCAGTCCAGGAAAGGCAAACAGTCGTCCTTTGTGTCTTCCCTGGTGAACTTGATGTTTTTATCCACAGCGTTAATGTGAGCAGTGAAGGATTCCACTTCTTGTGTTTTGATTTTGACCCAGGTGTCGTCTACATATCTGTACCAGTGGCTGGGTACTCTCCCTTTGAAAGAGCCAAGAGCCTTTCTTTCCACTTCCATCCATCCCATCCCATCCCGTCCTTTTCAAGGTCTTGAAGGCAACCTATAACTTTCTTTTTGTAGCTGCTTGTGGGGTCTCGCTTTAGGGCTTTGTAGGTATCATTGTCACTGAGGAGGGCGGTGATCTTTGTGTGGTAATCCGTTGTGTTTAGGACCACGGTGCACCTTCCCTTATCAGCTGGTAATATAGTGATGTTGTCGTCCTTGCTCAGGGAAGCGACGGCCTTCTTTTCTTGTATTGTGAGGTTAGACGGAGGGACTTTGGCACTGGAGAGGGTGGTTGAGACTTTCATCCTGATTTGCTCTGCTTCTGTCTGTGATAATTTATTAATCCGTATGGCGGTTTATGTGGCTGTGATGAGGTTTTTTTACATTTATGAAAACAAATGTAAACAATAATGATAAAAACAATCAAAAATGAACACGGTTAAAGGTACTAATAAAAGTTACGGGTAACAGTATGATTATAAATCACATTAGCTAGGCTAACACTTACAGCTTGTGTCTCAAACAAACACTGAAGATTCAAAGTTCCATAATTCTGTATCCTAGAGAAGTTCAACTAGGCGTCAGATATTCACCATTTTGATAATAATGGTAGACTTTTCAAAGAGACGTTCATACTGAAATAAATGTACAACTAGGCTGGCTTTTGTTTAATTTTTCTCCTCTTGTGGATGCAACCCATAATGTGGGTTTCTTCTGGATAATTTATCAAACATGGTTTTGTGTAAATAACATGAGAATGAACTATGTAAATATTTCTTTTGTTAGATTTTTTCTACATTGCCCTGTGAAAAGTGTCCCTAATTAATGAACAGCGGTAAATGTCTGAGTTTTACCGGGAAATAAAAGTGTAGGGAATTACAGTATCATATTTAGGCTAATAGATTAAGGATAAGCCTCAGCAGAAAAAAGCAAGTGTCCTGCACTTCCTCAAAACCTCAGCCCAACGTTGTGCATGCAGTAAGTCACTGCAGGACTTGAAAGATTTCTTCTGCTTCCACACGCTCAGAATGATCAGCATTCATGGTCTGGGAAGCTTCATAACGCAGGGTGAAAAAGCACTTGGATCTGAATCGCAGCTGAGAGAAACAAATGAGTTTCTCCTTTTGGAAATACTTTTGTGTATTTTCTCCTTTACGTTTACGCAAGAAACAGGTCCACTTCTCAACAGAGCTCAGCATTTGTAGTATAACACAACAGCATCTTTTTGGTCATTTGTTATTCTTTTATAGTAAAGTCATTCTTTGATCAGCCCAGTAGTCAGTCAGACACATTCATTATGTTTCAGAATGTTCATTTGAACTGATGGTAGCATGGATGGTAATGCACTGCAATCACTGTGACATTAAATAGTAGGTCAGCGCAGGTGCTACCAGTGACACAAATGAAAGTTGATTAAGTGATGTGACTGGAACTGTAGTTAGCTTACAGTATTGATTGTTTATTGAGAACTTTTAAAGTAATTTATTGTTTTCACTGCTAATTAACAACAATAATAATACATAATACAATAACCTTAATTCATAATTTCTTCCCTTATGATGGATTGTTTATTCATAAATTTTTAACTCTCAATCCTAAAAAACTACTGGACTATTATTATTATCAGTTTATTGTAAAAGCTCCCTGAAAAGCAGAGAAGACCATGTTTGTCACTATATTTGTCACCAACGAGACAATATTTGTCCTGTGTTGGCTTCATTTATTGCATCCTTGTTGGAATCCTGCTCCTCACATTCACACACACTCTTGTTTCTTTTAAGATTAGACTCAAAACGTTATTTTTTTGATAAAGCTGATAGTTAGGGCTGGATCAGGGTAACTGGAACCAATCCTTAGATGTACTGCTATGGACTCGCACTGCCTGTGGGACTTCGTGTGATGAACTGAGCATTTATTTTCCACTCACCTCCTTTGACATCCCACGTGTTTATATACCACTGCAGCACGTCACTAAATTTTAGCCATCACTCTCCCTTAGTCTGTGTTTTGTCCTGTCTCCCTATGCTCTTTTTCTTCCCCTCACCCCCCACCAGAATGCTGCCCCTCCGTGAGCCTGATTCTGCTAGAGGTTTCTTCCTGTTAAAAGGGTTATTTTCCTTCCCACTCTCATCAAGTGCTTGCTCATAGGGAGTCTTTGATTGTCGGGGTTTTGCCTTGTCATCTTGAAGTAACTAATATTGTGATTTGGAGTTATATAAAGAAATCTTGCACCTGTCCTTTTGTCCAATAGAAAAGTAATGCCCATATCCACGCTGGAGACGACGTCATTATTTTCCTCCTCCGGCACACGAACTGAAATCAGCTGATTGTAGTGCAAGTGCATAGGAAGAGAAAATGCATGTTTGTTTGATTGTTTTTTTCTTTCTATCCATCTGGTGGGCAGATAACTGAAGAACCTTTGTAACACATTACACCCTTTTTGGGCTCAAGGTGGGATTAAATCAGGGATCAGCTCTGAGCTCCTTCTTGTTTGCAGTAGTGATGGACAGATTGACAGATGAGGTCAGGCAGGAGTGATCATGAACTAAGATGTTTGCAGACAACATTCTGATCTTTAGTGAGAGAAGGGAGCAGGTGGAAGAGAACCTGGAGAGATCGAGGTATGCTCTGGAGAGAAGAGGAATGAAAGTCATTAGAAGCGAGACAGTCTAGATGTGTGGGAATGAGATGGAGACAGGTGTAACAGTGAACCTGCAGAGATCAGAGGTATAGTGAATGTAGACGAGTTTAAATATCTGGGGTCAGTCATCCAAGCAAGCGCACAAGAGAGATAAAGAAGAGAGTGCAGGCTTGGTGGAGTGGGTGGAGACACATATTGGGGGTTATTAACAGCAAGAGTAAAAGGAGAGATTTACAAGTTGGTTGTGAGACCTGCTGTGATGTATGATTTAGAGAAGGTAGCACTGAGAAAAAGGCAAGAGGGTGAACTGGAGGTGGCAGAGTTAAAGATGTTTCATGAAAGATTTTCACTGGGAGTGACCAGACTGGACAGGAGAAGAAATGAGAGCATGAGAGGGACAGCTAAGGTTGAGCGTTTTTTGGAGACACAGTTGGAGAGGCAAGGCTCAGATGGTTTGGACATGTGCAGATAGTGGACAAAAGATACTGAACATGGAACAACAAAGCAGGAGGAAAAGAGGAAGACCACAAAGAAGATCATGGACGTAGCGAAGAAGAACGCGAGGACAGGGTGAGATGGAGGCAGATGATGGCGAGCCCTGAGAAGAAGATTCAAATTTTAACTATTTATTCAGAAAGCTATGGAAACACTTTAAAAAAAATAATTTAACTGTCCAGTGCTCTTAGCTAAAAAATCAACAAGTGCAAGTGTTAAGTTCACTTATTTTGTTTGTAAGACCTGTCTAATGTTATGTAGCTGGCTTTCTGCAGTAGAAAGCCTTAATGCAGTCACCTGTGGTTGTAAATCACTGACCTAGGTTAGCCAAACACATAGCTCCATTATTAATATTTGTTTTCTCCCTCTTCCAGGTGTGATACCAGCCAAAGGTGAGGCAAAGATAACTGTGACCTTTTGTCCACTCCAGTTTGAGACTTCTCAAATCACCTTTCAGCTGGTCATTTCACAGTTCAACACCAAGCCTTACCTGTGTACCATCACTGGGAGCTGTGCACCGCACATAGCTCTCAGGTAAAATTTCACAACTGAGTAGAAATACAGTGTTGTGTTAGAATGTTTTTACAGATGAACAGTTTGACTAATCAAAATGTCAGTTTTACTTAGCTGTTGGTGTTTTGTTCCTTTCACAGTCATGTTTTACTCTATTACTCTCAGTTGCTGTCTTACTGTCCTATCATGTGCTTTTGCTCATAACAGCTGTGATCCTCAGCCTAAGTACAACCTCAAATTCAAAAACACCAGGATCTCATTTATGCTATCAATGTACACTATGTAACAAATTGAAGTCTTTCCACCAGTGCTTTATTGTTTTCACGAGCATCCGGCATCCTGGATGATAGCTTGGTGAAGTTTGCTGTTTTATGGTAAAAAACAGTTCTCAGCTTGTGGGAGTAAGTTTACCGCTGAACCACATGGGAGTGAAAACATCCCCCAAAATATCTGGGGACAATAACTAATTGGGTTCAGAGAAAATGGGCACATGTGCAGATCAGAGGTTTTTCAGCTGATATTAATTTGGTTCCCATGAGAAAGAGGGTGCTATCCATCACACAGCAGTAGCTCCTGACTCCATCCCCTGCACTGTCTGGTGTTATCTTGGCCAAAAGTTAATAATTCATGAAAATAGCTTGGTAGCTGCTGCAGTGATATAAGGATGGATACAGCTCCCAATGGATGTTTAGCATATAAAACACTCTCCCTCTGTTTGTTGTTCCTCACGGTGGAACCAAATAAAAGATGATAGATATGCAATGGAAAGATTAAGGAATATATGCTAGAGCCAATGTTTATCCAGCTCGAACCAATGTCTGACATGTGCTTGTTACTGTGTTCTCTGCCTGACTTCTCTGACATAGAGGCTGCTCATAACACAAACAGTGACTTGAGTGATTTTGCTTCTGTGTTGCAGAACGTCATCAGTCTGATGTGATGCTTGGTAATAAATCTAGTGCTTCTTTGTGACCGAATGTTCAACTCTTGTTAACTCCTTTTTAGCCGAAGGTTGCAGAGTCAACTCAACTGTGATTTAAAGCTGTAGTTGGCTAGTTCTCTGTCTTGGACTGCATTGCTAAATTAATAGCCATTTTGAATTAACTGTTTTTAATTGTAATTATTAGGCCCCGACTCCCAGCTACCCTGACACCGTGTATTCTCTCTCTGTTCATATATCATTTGATAAATACTCAGAGTCTAGAGCCATTCCTACTCTGCTGAAATAACTATTTCTGGAACATTCGTAAAGGGATACCTTGACAGCTAGCTTCTTCTGATTGAAACCCATCTGTTTAGAAATGATCCAAACAACAACTTCAATGTTTCATCCACTACTTGGGGGCTAGGTTTGCAAAGTTTGCTTTTCTATCCACTAATTAGCCATTTTAGCAGTTTATAGATTGCTTTTAGCTAACCATTTATCCACTGTTTTAAACAGTTTCAGTTTTAGTCAATTCGTTACTATTTCAACACTTTCCCATGTTTTTTGTTTTGTTAATTATTTCAAAAAATGATATGAAATTTTTTCACTATTTCAGCTAATT
Source organism: Haplochromis burtoni (assembly GCF_018398535.1). Lineage (NCBI taxonomy): Eukaryota > Metazoa > Chordata > Actinopteri > Cichliformes > Cichlidae > Haplochromis > Haplochromis burtoni. Next base: position 1,178,235 of record NW_024582500.1, read on the forward strand.
ATTTCAACAATAACACCATTACTGTGTTAAACACAGCTCATTTTCTGCTTAATTTGAAATCGTTCTCTTTTACTAGGGGTGACCTTTTAGTGTGAGATTATTACAAAAATGTAAGTTGTGCTTACTTTAGCAGTGAGCTAATTAGCAAGTATTGAATCAGTTTTGGTGTACTAATATATATACATTTTTTCACTTTTTCCCCTTCCATCTTTCTGTTAGGGAACTGGAAAAAAAGTTCAGTTATGAAAGTGCAGTGACTGTGAAACACAAAGGAGCCTCACCTTCTACCCTAGTGCTTCCTCGAAGTAAATCCAAATACAGGGCAAATAAGGAGGCTGACAAGTCAAAGGTATGGCCAACCGATGGTCTGACTGATTAACTCACTAAACTTTCATAATCCTGTTTAGTTATATTTCGACAGGTTAATTTCCCTGACTCAAAAGCAATGAAATATTTTAATAGTTTTTTTTTTTACATAAAAATGATCTTTTCTGTAAAACTGTATCTGCAGTACCTCTGTTTTGGGAACTCTGCTGGGAAAACAGTAGCAAGTAGTAGCAAGACCCTAGCATAGACACACCAGGCATTAATAAGAGCAAATATGATAAGACTGACAGAGCTTGAATAGGAAACACATGGGTTGGAGGTGGGTTGCAAAGTGGTTTGCAGAGTTAGGATGTTTAGAAGGGCATCAGATGGGATTAAGATCAGCTGATTTTCTGGGATGGCATCTTGACTTTATGACTTTTCTTAACTAATGCTACTCTTTTTCCTGTCCTATAGGCAATCAGGGATCCAACTAATGTGAAGTTTAAATTGCCAGTAGATGTCTGTACTCCTGCAGGGGTGGCAAAGATGCTGATCAAAGACTCTAATAAACTCAGCTCTAAAGACTTGAAGCAAGGTAGATGCAACCGAGTGTTTTTACTCTTGACGCTGATATGCATGTCAACATTGTTGCCATATCAAATCAATCACCTCTGTTCAGTTTTTGTTGAATTACATGCATGCATGTCTCTTTTCTGTTTGTGCAACCTTCACTTCAGCCATGTCCTCTGGCAGCATGATAGCACGGCAAAATAAGCAGATAAAAGAAGCCCTGTTCATGAAAAAGGTTCAACAAGACATGAAGGAGGAGCAAACAAATCACCTCAAATGGTAGGTTTGATTAAATATAAAACTCAACCAAAGTTACTGAATGTTTAATAGATGTGTTTACTTTATGCACCCCCTTTGACTCAGGCAAGTCCATCTGGGTATGGACCCCATGTCAGAGCATGCAACAAGACAGATACTGGAGGAGAGAGAGATTGCTCAGCATGAATATATGGTAAGTTATTTCAGCTCGTGTGGATGTAAAGAAACACTGTGCTCATTGATACTCATTGAAACCAGAGGGCTTGGCTAATACACATTTTCCACCAACACAGTGGAAATAACCTCTAAAAAGTTCTAAAAAGGTATCAGGGTACAGCGGCACCAGGTGTAAAGCCATCAACACTGTGTTGATGGACAAGAGGTCAAAGTCTGACACTTACATGTCCCTTTGCTAGACTAAACTGTCACATTTGGGGGGCCCCACAACAATGTGTGGGTACTATACTTTGTTATTCTGAGACATGAGAAATTTGTGGGGGGAGAAATGTAAACAAAGAGTGTTGTATTAGGCTGTTGCGTAATGTTTCCTGAGAATTATGGACATCTTGACCAACCATAAACAAAAAGTGAATCAGAAAAATGTTGAACAGAAGAAGACATAAAAGTGTAGGCCCTGAGTTGTTTGAGTTCTTTTCCTGTGTTTTCTGAGAGGTGTTGGAGATGGTGACAGTTTGCTGTGTCTGCATTCGAAAGGGAAGATTAAAAAAACAAACTTTATAAAGAATTCAGAAAGTGTATTTAATCATTCCTTATCTGACCATCTTTGATTTCTTAACTTTATATACACCGTGTAAACTGGAAAGTTCTTTATATCTACAGCCCTTACTGATAAAAGTTTGACCTTCCATTAAATGGAGTTTTAATGCATGAAAAATATTTCTTGCTGAAATAACTGATGGGAGCCCAACTCACAGGATCATAGAAGCTACTGAGTCTTTGCCCCATGGGCTTGATGATGGCGGTACATAATTCATGGGAGGCTGTAAGCGGTGAACTACATAGTGGTGCGTATAGATTTTCAGATATCCCCATAATAAAGCCAAACTCTTTTCATCACACCAACACACCAGCATGTACATGTAATTCCTATCATACATAGTGAATATAATAACATATTGAAAGAAAAAAATACGCAGGACACAGGAGGACACAGACCTTGGGAGGATGGAAATGAGTCCTAGTTGGACAGTACTATCTTGCAGGGTAATTTTGATTCACCAAGTCCTCTCTTCTTGGTCAAGGTATTGGTTTTAGTAGAACACATTTTTTCTGTTTTCATGTAAGACCTTGGAGACATACTCAAATGTGCTGATAGCTCATCAGTGCGTTCCATATTCATACCGTTCACAGTACCTTATTCAGATGTAGAATTATTGGATCCACAGTGGGGTTTTGACCCTTTACAAAAACCCTCTTGACTGTATGATTGATTTTTATTAAGTCGCCATGGAAATAGTGCAGAGTCAGCCAAACTAATGTCAGTTTTGAAATATGAGTCTCTCTATGTCCTCAGAAAGGTTGTTTGAATAGTTATCAGATCTCTCACAGACACTTAACAGCACTTCCTCCCCCATCTCCTTTCCACCTGCACACTTTATAATGCAAATACACACACGCACACAAACACACAAAGTGTCCTCTGCCATACTCTTTCTGTTTTACAGCCTTGTATCACCACACTTTGTGATTTTATGGGAACTCTGTTGTTTTTATTATACTGCCACCTGTCATCATCTAATGTTGGCCCTCTGTGGAGTCTTGACTGGAGGCCAAAGAAATCTGTTTGTCTATTTGCTTCAGAGTTATGTAGTTTTATAGCTTTGCAACATTAATTTTTGCAACGTTATTTTTTCCTCAGCCAGGCTGTGATGGTTAAGTTTACGATTCTGAGAATTAAGCCATCAACCTTTTTTTCCTCTTTAGCCAAAGAGGTTCCAAGTTTTCCTTACAGAGGATATAGATGTTGGAATGTTTGTTTTCCAGTGGCCCTGCAACAGCTATCACTGCCACAGCTTTCCAAAAATAGATAAAATATATTTTTATTCCTTTTTATTCCAGTCAAATTGCAAATCATTTAAAGCCTTATTCACAGCTGTTCACTGAGCATCTCAGAGAGGCCGGATCTTTCACCACTGTAACAGAGTGGGTGTGATCAAATAGTGCAACAATTAGGAATAATGTCTCAGTGCAAAGTTGTACTGAGATTGCACAGATTTTTTTTTTTTAATTTTGTCATCTACGCTACATAATATCATTAACCATTATTAAATGGCTTTAATCTACACGCCTTGAGGCAGCATTATAAATAGACATGATTCTGAAGAGGAGCACCTCTGAAGAGCACTGACAGTGAACACAGTTCACAAATACAAACTCAAACTCTGCCAACTTCACTGGACTTCCCACCTCGTTTAGGATGGACACAGCCAAATTGCAGTTCTTTTGAAATTTGTTTTTCACATGCGCCAAGTTAGCTGGGTTAAGAGGACCATGCAGCATTAACCTATGCTGCCATCCACATCGTGTCATAGTGAATTAAGCCCCTGCTTGTTTCAGAAAAACCAAGCCAAATTTTCCACATCCGAGTTCAAAATTGGCCCGATTGCTGTCCAGAGCTTCCACTAAACATTTGGAGTTTTATGAAATACTCCAAAGAGCACAAAGGAAGTTTCCAAAACTGGACCAGTTTTTCTTTTATTTTCCGAACCACTTAAAGTGTTGCTGTGAACACAAAAGAAAACAAAAGAATTTGTGAATGATTTGCAAATGATTGCATTATGTATTTTATTTATATTTGAAATGGCATCAAATTATTTGGGGAGGGGGGTGGATTCATACGATCTTTTACTGTACACTAATTGACTGTTTTATAGGTGAAAAGGGGAGCTGTAGGGCAAGAAGAAACCTTTGCTGCTGGACCACCTAAAATGTTTTCAAGACGAGTGCTTTGTGAATTAGGACAGGTATGTCGTTAACTTTGTTTTTTTCAATTCAATTCAATTCAATTTTATTTATATAGCGCCAAATCACAACAAAAGTCGCCTCAAGGCACTTCATAGATACAGAGAAAAACCCAACAATCATATGACCCCCTATGAGCAAGCACTTTTTTTTGCTAAGATCCCCACAAGGAGCTGACCTTGATGGGAAAAGGCGCTGGCATGGTTTTTCCTTATGGTAAATGGTAAATGGACAGGTTCTTTTATAGCGCTTTTCTACTCTGAGCACTCAAACCACTTTACACAACTAATTCATTCACCCAATCACACCCATTCACACAAGCACTTTTTCTAAACTGTTTAGTGCTTACTGTCTAACATTCACACTCACACTCCGATGAACATATCGTAGAGCAACATGGGGTTAGTATCTTGGCCAAGGATATTTAGCATGCAGACTGGTGGAGCCTGGCATTGAACCACCAACCTTCCGGTTAGTAGCTGACCTGCTCTACCTTATGTGGGTGAACTTCTGGAACTTTTTCAACATGACTCAGTAAAGTCTCAGGCAGCACAATGTGCCTCCACAGAAAATTCTGAAGCTTAAGTCGCTGAATTGAAAAACTGCTGCATGATGATCTTTAATTAATACTAAGTATATTCTGTCTTAGTGAATGTGTGGACATGCTTCTACCAAGTACCAGAAGATCTTTTATTCTTTGTACAAGAGCAGTTTCACGCACAAAAGAAAAAAAAGAATCAGTTGCTCATAGCTCATTTCCAGTTTAATCCAATCTAATATTGACTTATTAGTATTCCACTTTCTTTTGTCATTTAAATACTCCTAGCAGAGGCCTAATAAAATTAAACTTTATGCTTTTTTCATGTACACTAAATGTGCAGTTAACTGTCGAACACGAGCAAGTGAGATTTAACAATGAATGTGTTTCTAACCTGTTCCAGGCCCCTGAGGGAGTCCCGGCTTTCCAGTTTTACACCACTTTTCAGTGGGAGCTGAGACGAAGAGTTCTCAGACTGTTCCAGCAGGCAGCTCACAAGGTACAGTCATCCATATACTGCAAAGTCTCTGAGGTACATGAGCAAGTACACACATCCATGAGCATTTGCTCAATGCATCGTTCACATACACATCCCTCAGGGGAGGGCTGTTACACCAGCGCCTGTCCCTTTTGTTTAGCTATGTGTAGCTCAAATGTATCTTCTTTACAGTATAGTCAGTTTTCCTGTGTGAGCTGCGTCACAGTAAAAGTAAAGAAATGTAGTATTGAATTCTGGCCTAGAGAACTCTCAATCAAAACAATAACAAAAGACACAAAGTGTGTCTCTATGGGAATACACACATTTGATACGCTGTACTACTCTGTGTACTATATGTTCTTGTATAATTTATGAATTTTGGAAGGTTAGTGTGAGACTGGCTTGTCCACTCTATGACCTTGATGTTCTTCTTTAGCTACTGCTATGCTGACTTGGTGGTATGTTTTGGGTCGTCATGCTGGAAGAACAATCCAAGGGCCATCGTTCAGTTTCTGGGCCAAATCCTGACTGATGGCAACCCATTCTTTCATAATCAGTGCTTGGAGTTTGTCACAATTAGAGGGTTTTTGTTTGTCCACCTGCCTCTTGAGGATTGACCACAAGTTCTCAATCTGATTAAGGCCTGGGGAGTTTCCTGGCCCTGGACCCAACATTTCAATGTTTTGTTCCCCAAGTCTTCACTTTGACCTTATGGCATGGTGCTCCGTCATGCTGTTCTTCAACAAAATGTTCTTGGATGGTTGAAAGAAGCTGCTGTTGGAGGATGTTTTGGTGCCATTCTTTATTCATGGCTGTGTTCTTTGGCAAAATTGTGATTGAGTCCACTCTTTTGGATTAGCAGCAGCACCCCACATGAATGGTCTCAGGATGCTGTTGGCATGAGACAGGACTGATGGTAGCGCTCACCTTTTCTTCTCTGGACAATCCTTTTTCCAAATGCCCCAAACAATCGGAAAGGGGCTTCATCAGAGAAAATGACTTTACCCCGGTCCTTAGCAGTCCACTCACTGTACCTTTTGCACAATATCAGTCTGTCCCTAATATTTTTTTGGGAAAGAAGTGGCTTCTTTGCTGCCCTTCTTGAACCCTGGTCATCTTCCAAAAGTCTTCACCTCACTGTGTTTGCAGATGCACTCAAACCTGCATGCTGCCATTCTTGAGCAAGCTTCGATCCCACAACTGAATCATCTTTAGGAGACCGTTCTGGCCCTTTCTGGACTTTCTTGAGCACCCTGATGCCTTCTTCACAGCAATTGAACCTCTATCTTAATGATCGGATAAATGGTTGATGTAGCTGAAATCTTAGTAGCAACAACATCCTTGCCTGTGAAGCCCTTTTTATGCAGCGCAATGATGGCTGCACGTGTTTTCCTGCAGGTAACCACGGTTAACAGGAAGAACAATGATTTCAAGCATCACCTTCATTTTAACGATTCCAGTCTGCTATTCTAACTCAATCACCACGACATAATAATCTCCAGCCTTGTTCTCGCCAACATTTTCACCTGTGTTAACGAGAAGATTATTGAAATGATCTCAGCAAGTCCTTTTATGGCAGCGATGAAATGCAGTGGAAATGGGTTTTATGGGATTAAGTTCCTTTTCATGGCAGGGAAGGACTTTGCAATTCATCTGATCACTCTTCATAACATTCTGGAGTATATGCAAATTGCCATCATAAAAACTGAAGCAGGAAACTTTCTCAAAACCAATATTTGTGTCATTCTGAAAACCTTTGGCCACGACTGTAGGGGCTCAAATACTTATTTCACTCATTGACATTTAATTCAATTTCTGACTTTTAATGTGTTTTTTCTGGACTTTTGTTGATATTCTGTCACTCCCCATTAAAATGAAACTACCAAAATCAGGTTCATTCGTTGGAAGTGTTGATACTTACAAATTCAGCAGGGAGTCAAATAATTATCTCCTCCAATGTACCCACTGCTCCTTCTTTGTCCTCTTCCCAATGCTCCCCCTCCAGGGCTCATTATTGAATAAGAGAAAAACCAAAGGGCTTAAATGTCAAAAAATAATTAGAATTGGAGTGAACCTGAAATCTCTGTATGACATGTCTCCTGAAATCACAAGTGTGAGTGAGAAGATTTAGCAAAGCAGTAGCACCCTGCACCACCCTCGTCTCTCCCTTCCAGGTTGTGATTCGACGTCGCATGAACCGGAGACTGGCTTCTTTGAAGAAACTGGCAGACAGTATGAAGAACCTGCCCTTGGCACAGAAAGGTTTTCATTATCCTATGATCTCCTCATTCAGAAATAATCTCATTATCCGATGGCAGTAAGGCACGCTTTATTGAATTTATTCCTTGAGGAAAAAATGAAATGATTATGAGGCTCATAACACATATGCAAGTGTCTGGAAGAGAGTTCTGAATGTGAACACTGAAAATTGCAACAAGTCTAGAGAAATTAACTTTTATTTATTCTTTTTTTACATGTCACCTCCTCACATTTGCTTTAGCTGATAAAGAGAAGACATGCGACCTAAAAGTGTCTGCAGACAAAGTCTTTCCATCTTCATCCCCCTTTTTCTCTAATGAAGATGACCCCCTGGTGAGTACCGTGCACAACTGGTAGTGGAAAATAAAGACTTAACACAGATTTTGAACTGTTCTTGTCCAGTGTTGTGTAAATTAATGTAATCATTAGCAAAAAGTGCGTGGTAATTTATTTCGAATCAGTTTACCTTTCAACCTAACTGGGAGACGACACCCAAAAGACAAGAAACCACTGACAAGTGGGCGCTAGCTAGTGTCCTGCACTCGAAACAATTTTCATCCATTATTTCCTGTGAAAGACGTCCTTGATCAAACCGTGGAAATCAATGAGGAAGCTCACTTTCCCGTACTTTGATTAAATCTTTCATTTCCTACATGCCCCACAGAGAGAGAGAGAGATGGGGTAGCCTCTGTGTTCACTGGAACAAATAATGCCATTTTGTCTCCTTCATATTTCTAGGCTAACATTAATTTGCCTGAACTACCTGTGGATACTCTTGATGTGACTGTGACATCGCACATTCCTTTCTTCAAGCTACAGGTAGTTATTTACATCATACACAGCACTTTCAGATCAACAAATTTCACCCAGCAGCAGTGTTGATAAGGAGTAACATAACCATAAACCAGTACAGACCGTACATATAGATTAACCTGGAACTGTTTCTAACCTTTCTAGCTTTTGAACAAATGTGTTTGGGGACCCTGTGGAGGGCTCAGACACCTAATTTTCACCTTCACCACTGTCAGCGATGCCAAATGCCACGTACAAAGTGTCAAATTACTATTAATACTGTCATGTATGAGAGCATTTGCCTGTAAAACAGTGCTTTACTTTTCAAACTGGGATATATTTTTCTGAATACTCCTAGAATTATGAATGTAAAATTTTGACCTATAATTAGTTTTATTGTTGTTTTACTATTTTATAGTAAGCGAACATGTAAAGTGCATAAAGTGCATAAGTCTTATTTGTTTGCTAGAAAAATGGGAAATAAGTGCAACAATTTATTGAAACACGCAAACATAAATTAAAATGTAAATACATGTAATATGAACACCTGTAGTCTTCAGCAAAGTCTGAGCTTTCTAAGGAAATTTCTTCAAGTGTTAACAAGCAAACCAAAAACATTGCTCTGAAAATGGTCGGGTACAGGGACTGTACTGAAAACAAGTGAAAAAGCAGCCAGTTTCCAAAGAAAAATTCAGAAAGATCTTCAAAAAGCCCAACGAACTATTGATCAAGACCACTTAATAAAAGACAAGTGCTCACCTAGAGTAGCTTGTACCACGCTTCAAAATAATGCACTTCCTCTGACACAGGTGACGAGTACTGTTAACACAAAATGTGACAGTGTAAAAAACTACATTTTATGTTATCTGGGTCATATTCTGCTTACCTTATAAAAAATCTCCTCCTTTGAGTGTTTGACTTTTGAAGCTAGAGTGGATTAACAACCACTGTAGCGTCATAAAATTAAAATAATAAAAGCATCGACCAAGGTAGTGATAGAAGTATGATTTCCAGCGGAAACCATATTTTGGAGCAAATTTTACAACTGTTTTGTCTCAATAACCGCTGAGATTAGAGTTCATTGACAAAATGCTTCATTAACTAGGATGGCTATAGAGAGACAGCGCCTCTAAATGGATTGTGATGGTAATAATGGGGTCATAGGGACTCCTCGTCCTTGTTGATGTTATGTTGTAACCATGCTTTCTGTTGATATTATGCAGGTCCCTCTGCACTATAAGCTTATGGGCTACCAGGCTGTGTCAGCTTGGGAGGCATTTAACTCTTATATTCCCATGACTTTGGCCAGGCCACTGCGTACTGGAGCTCCGGTAACTAAGCACCACATGTTTATTTATAATATATCAGCTATGTATTTATCCACTTATTTGCTTTAAAAATTCTCCTTTTTTTAGGACAAGCTGGAACCCAACAGAGCTCATTTTCCCATGACAGAGGACACCACAGCAGGAGAGCAGCATAATGAACAAGACAAAGATGCAGAAACAAAGGATGATTCCAGTCTCTCTTTCTGCGCCCCTGAAAATCTGCTCAGACCTTTTCCAGCAAACCCACTGAGAATCTTTGTAAGGCAGTATTAATCAGGTGCAAAATAGAGGTGCTTTTCTATTTATGATGAATGTTATTATTATTATGTTTCAGAACCCAGCTCCGGGACTTCAGACCTTTAAAACACCCCCTAAATATTTGGAGAGTGATTTGGAGTTTCATCTCTGCCCTCTGCCCAGGTAAGTTATTCTCACCTTTATGATCAATTTATTTCTACGAAACGTCAAACAGCTCATTCTGCTTTCAGGTATACGGTCCCTGAGAGCACATTGTGTGGCATAAGGACCCAAACGCCACACACTCAGAAGAAGTTTCTCAAATGCAAGGTGATTTACCCCTCATTGTGCAGTTCACAAGTTTCTTTCAGATAATTTTTGTGTCCCATATAGAACATGTCTTCGGAGATTTTTGGTAAAGCATGTTAAATAAACTTGTTCTTACATATTGAGCTTTATACACCATGTCTCATTCACAAACCACTATTTTCTATGTCTAAGTAGAAAAGTATCTTGCCAAAAGATATGTTTGCATGCAGAATGGAGCAGCTGGAGATCAAACCACCAACCTTCCAATTAGTAGATGCACTGCTTTCCCTACTGAGCCATAGCCATCCCACAAAACATAGAAAGTGCTTTTCACTTGTAGTTGATCTATCAAAACGGCTCCCGTTTTCTGTCTGAAAATTGACATGTCCAGTGTAGCTCAGTGTGATCCCACCAAATCAGCTGATGACTCAGCTCTTACCCTTCCTTCTACTCATCCAAGTGTAGGCAACACTGTTTAAGCTGCTGTAGCCATGAGCAACAGTTGCTGTAAATCTGCAAGCCACTTTGCAACCCATCTACATCGCAGCTCCTACTGTCACGCTGGATCTGACCTAATCAATATCATATCTGCTGTCAGTGATGCCTGATCTGCTGTGTACTGGGCCTGGCTCCTGCTCTCTCCACCTCTGGCTTTACACATATGCACACTGAAGGGCGGACAGGTCCCAGCACAGAGCCATGCCACCAAAAATAAATTACTGCTAATGGGAAAATCAATCATCTTCTGACTATAGTGGTCCTGACCGAAATGTTTCTTTTTTTCATGATTTATAACAGGAAGTGATCCCTGGGGTTATGAAGTGGAAAAATTTGGATTCTATCACCTTGAAAAGTCTTTCAAACCAGCCCGCTCTCACCAGTGACTGTGCTCCACGCAGGTTGGTCAGAAATATTTTGTCCTCTTTGCTTTACAACGTGAGCTGTGTGTTGAGAAGAGTTCAATCTGGCTGCTGACACGAGTGAATTAAAACCTGCAGCTGAACTTTTCCACTACATCACTGTTTATGAGATGTGTCGGGTCACATTTTTCTTCTTATCTGCTAAACTAGGCGGCAAAAAATGACTTCATACCAAGAGCAGATACCCAAACGTTAAAGAGAAGGTTCTCATGTTCTCAATAAGAGTGTCCAACTAGAACAGTGTCGGTTCATAAGTTTGTTTATGGTACTTGTTTACAGAGGAGAAAGTGGCTCTTGTCCATTTCCTATGTGAAAGAATTTGATCTTTTGACCCACTCGCTGCCAGACCACTTGAAAGACAGCGTTTTCACAAACTACATCAATATATTAAAAAAAAAGACAAGTTACATAAGCCACAGACTCATATTGGTAGTTAATAGTTACCTTCTCGGATATAATCCTCTTTCTGCAGTTTGGGATTCACTCTATCATCTCAGTATTCCAGAAACACGACTTCTCACTATCTTCCAAAATAAATATGTCATGTCACATCCACACTGCTTCCAGCTCCTGCCAGGATGCAGGATGTCAAACTCTCCACTTGTAATCGAGATAGCGGAGTTCCTTTTACATGCAAAGTGTTGGAGAAGATGGTTGTACAGTATGTAGGACTTGAAGCACTTATGATTTTGGAGTTAAAATGCTGGGCGCCATTTCCAGCTTTATAAAACAAAGTGCTGTTATTTTAAAACTGTCCATTTAACCAGATAGTTGAGAATAGTGTTTTGATCAAATCAGAGGTTCTAAACGCTGGTGGGGAGAAAAGCCCCACTCAAATCTTCTTTTTCACTTAGCTCTAGTGTAAATAGCCAGACTTAGGGGTTTTTACAGCTGCGATTATCCATTATTTTTACTTATTTTGAGGTAAAATCTGAGTGTCTATCTGTAAAGATAGAAAGCTTCTTCTGATTCTAAATGTTTTCTCCTTTGCTATGTATATCTGTGTGCGCATGGAATCTAGGTCATACAGTATGGAGGCTTCCCTCACGCTGCAAAATAATGATTTATTCAATCCTCAGTCTAAATGGGCAGTGAATAAATGATGATATTTTTCATGTAGTGTATTAGTGAACACAGCATTGGGCTGTCCTGTTCTATTTGTGGTGGGCTGTGTGCTTCTGTCTGCGCCCTGTCATAACTGATACCAATCAGGTGTGCAAAACACTCTGTGTGTCTGACCTTTCTCAGGCCTATACTGCCATGTGCATTGTAATTTGGCTAGCATGATAGAGTTTCTTGTTTAAAACCAATTTAAGTACCAAAGTGAACATTGGAAAGCTAATGAAGCAGCACTCAAGAGATCCGAAGTCATCTCAAGTCTTTGTTTGACAAGATGCCTGCATAATCTGAGCAACCACAGTTCATGTGGTGCATTTGGGAATGTGTGGGTTTGAATCTCTGCTGCAACTCTGTCTATTTACCTTTCTGCCTGCTATCCTTTTTTTCCTCACCTGCCTTGTGCTGCGCAATCAGAGCCAAAGGAAAATATTCGCTTCATACTTGTCAGTACCTACTTACCTGATAAGTGTAGATATATAATTCTTTATTCGTGTAACAGAAAGCTTTCCGTCAGCATTCCTGTTAGTCTTTCCTATCACTGGCTACAGCCACAGAGTCTGCAGGTAACTTGTGAGTGGCCACAATAACTGGTGAGAGCGAAGTTGACAGAGCCATGAGTTGTAACATGATTTTAAATTCTCAAAAGGACAGTGGTGTGGGTACAGAGCTTTTTAAGAACCAAAACCAATAATGCATGAGAGTAACTACCTCTTACAAAGTGTAGTATTAAGTATTTACACAGAGTAAGTGCCAGGTTAACACACATTACAGTTAGCTAATTATCCTACGCTCGCTAATGTTAACATATGTAACATGAACAGTAATAGGAACACAAAAAATGCAGATACAGTCCACAACTACTGGGTGTAAATATGTAGTACTAATCATATATTTATATGCATTTAGTACTAGATGTAACACATTTTACATCTAGCTAAAAAGGCTGTCTAACTAGCCTTGGTTTGCTAATCTTTAACCAAAATCTTATTTCACAAAAACATAAATGCAACCCAGGCCAGGTCACAGAGTCTTTATTTGTACATCCTTTGCCCCATCATTACAAAGTTGCTCTTTAATATTTTTAAGGAATCCCTGGTTATTCTGTGGTATCACTAACATTTGGCTTATCAGTGTTCTTTTTTTTTGCCCCTAAGTGGTTTCAGCTTTCACTAAGGAGCACCTTTATCAAACATGTTTGAACTGAGATATGAAACCACCTTAAGCACTCCTTTCATCTCAGTGAGACTGAGGAGCTATCTGAAAATTATCTCAATTCATCTGATGCACGGTGGTCCAGCTCTTCAGGGGAAAAAGCGCTGTATGTGTGTGTTTCCTGTATAGATCTGTCAACTACAACACAGAGATACTTCCACTCACCGCAGCTTCTCCTCTCGCCAACCTTCCTGATGATGATGTGGCCCCGCTAATGGACACACTGTAAGTAGATGAGGCACTATATTGATCTTTGTGCTGGGAGCTTCTTTTTTTATGGGTCTCATGGGAAAGTGCTCCTTTGATTATTTCACTGTGTGTGTGTAACCTCATGCAGGTGTGAAGGCTCAGGAGTCCAACTGACACCCGAGATGATCAGAGCAGAATTCTTGTGTGGAGAAGTTCTCGTCTCCATTAGCAACCTCGACGCAGGAAAGACAACCGTGTAAGTGTAGGGATCGTGAGCGTGCAGCAAAGCTAAAAGATTACTCATACATACAGTCTGGAAGAGATTCAAGAGATAGTTTATGGCATGATGAATGGATGTTTACATGAAGGAAGCCCTTCACAAGCAATAAAAGGGATGAATGCTCCTTTGCACACACATAGATATTTTGGAAGACAAAACACATGTTTAGTTTGAAGAGGGGAAGTTGTCAGGATATACCAACCATTAAGTTAATAGATTGAATCAGTTCGTGTACCTAAAGTTTGTTCCAGCAAAAGCTTCCTGGGAGCTGGGAGGTTTTTTTTAAGTGTTGTCATAGCAACGAAACTGATCTTTAATGTATTCAGCTTATAATCACATTAGATGTAATATATTGTAGCAAATATGTTCTTATATCACTGGTCTATGCTGATAGCGCCATTTCTCAAAATTTAATTTAGAGGCCAAAAAATATTTGTTTAGGTTTTCAGGATTTTATGAAAAACATAAACACATTAAATAAAATAAAATATATATATATATTTTAAATAGTGATGATTAATGAGGTAATAATGATACTGTTAATACTACTGAGTAGGGCCCAACTAATATAGGAATAGGATTAGCCCAGTAGCGATACTGATATTTGATTATCTGAAAATAGCAAATATAAACAAAAGCCAACCTACTAGTGAACATCTTTTTTTTTTATCATACAATTAAAATGAATAGTAATGCTTGAGTTGTTTAAACATTACAATATTAAACATTTTAACACCTGTAGATGGAAAAAAATCGTATTTTGGAAACTTATTAGCATATGCTAGAAATCGTATGGGTTTTCTTTTTTGGGTTTCACCAGTTGTAAAAGAAATTTAACAATTTGCTCAGTACCATTTGCCTCAGTCTTATAATGGATTTATTTGTGCTATCTCTCCTTTTGTTAATCTTTTTACAGATTTACTCAGTGCAAAATTGATGTGATATAATTGATAACTACTCACATTTGAAAAGGCAGCTGATATGTTTTTGTTTTTTAAGCTTTAATTTAGTTTTATCATTTCTTATCATTTTGAAGGTTTTTTCTAAATTGTCGTTGAGAAATTAGGAACGATACGTGTTGTACTCGCTACGACAGCTGCTCTTCTTCCATCTGTAAAGTTAAATTGTTCTGTCCCAGGCACCAGAGGCAGCATCACATTGAGGCGACCTACAGGTCTGAGTTTAACCAGATGGGAAAAAGAGTGATGACTAGACTGAAGCAACTTGGAGTCACTGACAGAACTTCTCATTTACCTGAAGAAGACCGTGAAAAGCCGAAGCCTGTGCACACACATCCTATACACTCACATGAGTAAACACCACTGCAAGACTACAGATAAGCATTATACCCATCCTACTCACTCATACAACACTCTCCTTTGTTGGCCCTGACATGTCTTTGAAATAAAACCTGGTTACTTTCCCACCCACTCATAAGCCTCCTTTCTACCCACTCAAAATTACCAGTGAGCTCCCCTACTGTGCTTTTACAAAGCCTGAAAATTTGTTATCCCTCCACCTACTCAGATTCATATATAAGCATGGCTGCATTTTACACACTATTACCTACATTAAATGAAATATGATCGTTCTGCATTTTATATTTGAATTATTTTGTAAAAGTTTATTACAATTAAATCATATTATGTTATCCACCAACATATAATGCTTGATGTTTGACCACTGACTCTGACTCTGTGTATTTTCCATGTTCCTGCTGTAACATGACATTTAGATTGAGCCTACACTGATTAGAGTCAGCTATTTGTCTGATGTGTAACTACCTGAAGAAGAGATATTATTTCTGTATTTATTAGGAATGTCAGTTCAACATTTATATTTTTGTGGCTCTTAAAGAATAGATGCTTAGGTCAGTAATTAGTTACCAAAACAGCTGACTGGCTGTGAACTCACTGGGTTGGAGTCCAGTTCATACGTGTTCTCCGACCCCTAGAGGGAGCTCCAACTCTATGAGTGTTATAAGGGTCTCCACATTTATTTGTCCTTCAGTGAGTATGCTCGCTTGTAATGACTCTGCTGTAGAGAAATACAGTAGAAGTGCAGTATATGAACTTGTTTTACAGACATGCAAAAAAAGGGTCAGATTTTTTTGACATGGGGTTGGGTGCAGTGTACTAAAGCCCTTAGCCATGATCCTTCACTGTCAGAATGCATTGAGGTGACAGTGAAGCGTGGTCCTGATTTCGCCTCAGCTTAAAAAGGAGAATTCGACTCAGAGATTAAGTGAATTATTATCACTCGTGTTATTATAGTCCTATTTCACTCTATAGCTTAAACCGAGATATGAGCAGTCTGCCTCAAAAGAAGCCTATAGCCACAGATTAAATGCATGTCTGTCTCAAATGAAATATGTAATAGACAGCATAATAATAGTAACAGGCACCATGATGTGTGTGTCTGCGAGTAGGAAATAAGGAGTTGCAGTACACCAACATATTACAGTTTGTATCAATTTTTCACCCAGCAGTCTGCATCTACCAATTCCACAGAAAACACATCTACCACAGTGCCTTTTATGGCTCACGTTACACTAAAGCTTTCACCCCGTGAATACAGGTGCTTTTATTCGTGTCTCCATTCCAATTGAAAAATGGGACAAAACACTCAAAGACTCAACAGTGAAAACGGGAACTCTTTAGCTTCAGCAAGCTCAATTTGTGCAGCACCCCGTGGTAAGAAAACAGCTTCACCCCACTGACACGCTGGTCACGATGACCCGATCATCCCCTACAATCTCCCAAAGAGGACAGAATCAAAGCAAGAGGTCCTTTCGGGGGTAGAATCTCCCTCTCTCTGTAACTCCATCAATCACAGTTTACAACCTGCAGCAACAGCCTTGTTCTCTGGTTTCTAGAACATTCCCCTTCATTTGTGCATACTTGTAGCTGCTCTTCTTCTTGTGGAGGCTTTTCACCTGACATGTTTCACTGAGTAATTTGCCAACACTTAGGTGAGAAATTGTTCTGGGTTTTTGCCTCAGAGTAGTGGCTCCTCAGAGATACAACGTTCTCCCTCAAATTCTTTGACAGGGCAACCGCAGCAGCTTCTGTGAAAAGCTGAACAGTCCTTGTCTGTTGCTTGGAATGGCTTCGAGGACCTGAGCTGTGCAATATTTATTTTACCTCATACTGTAGTGTGCAAAAGAATCTCGAGTCACACCTCATTTCTTTGTATTTTTCTTGGAAAAGACAACATGGGTCGTTTATTGAAATGTGTGCAAACTCACGGAAGTACAGTCTTCTTCTTTCAGCTGCTCTCACAGCAGGTCATGCGCCTCCATCTTCCTCCTTTACTACATCCATGAACCTCCACCAAGAGCCTCCTCTTTCCCTCCTGCCTGGAAGCTCCATATTCAACATCCTTTTTTCAGTGTATTCACTATCCCACATGCCCAAGCCATCTCAGCCTTGCCTCCCTAACTTTGTTTTAACCACCCAACATGAACTGTCCCTAATATATCATTTCTAATCTAGTCCAACCTGGTCAAATCTCCACACATGCAAAAATAGTTTGTACAAGTCTGGTATGACCACCTTTATTCTATTTGTTATTATTTATTCTAACACAGCCTAAACTCAGATAGGCAAGCTTTCTTGGAATTTCTTTAAGTAGCTGAAAGGCATTCAAAGCTTTTCTTTGGATGTTTCTGCTTTTTGTTCTGTTCTCTGTCATGATGATCACACACTGCTTCAACAGTGTTGATGTTGGGGTCTGGGGAGGCCAGTCCATGACTCATTGTGTGTTTTTCTATCCAGCTATGCTTTTACTGCACTGGCAATGTATTTGGCATTATTATCATGCTGAAAAATGACAACATTGCTATCAAGCACCTTCCAGATGGTATTATATGCTGGGTCCTTTGTTGCAATCATAATTCCATCAGTTTTGCCAAGAGCATCATTGGCTGAAACGCAGCCCCAAACCACGACAGAGCCTCCACTGTGTTTTTGCAGCACTCACTGTTGTACTGCTTACATGAACACTCATACATACTAATGATGACCTGAACCAAACATTTGGCATTTTTCTTATATTTAGTTAAATCTCTCCCTTAAGATTGGATTCTTGACAGCCACCCTTCCGCTGAGACTACCTCTGAGGAGACTTCAGTGAGTAGTGCATCTCTTGTCTCTCTTCCACAGCATGTCTTTTATCCTGTTTTCCTTCTCTCACCCCAACCGGTCGCAGCAGATGGCCGCCCCTCCCTGAGCCTGGTTCTGCCGGAGGTTTCTTCCTGTTAAAAGGGAGTTTTTCCTTCCCACTGTCGCCAAAGTGCTTGCTCATAGGGGGTCATATGATTGTTGGGTTTTTCTCTGTATCTATGAAGCGCCTTGAGGCGACTTTTGTTGTGATTTGGCGCTATATAAATAAAATTGAATTGAATTGAATTGAATTGTGTCCTATGTCAGGTCCACCATTTGTCCAATATCCTCAAAATCCCAAAACACCATGCTGAGATATGGCAAGTTTTTAGTCAATACTTCTTTGAGGGTACTTTTTTATGCCTGTCAAACTGAGTTATCTTTGGACTTTTTTCAGATTAAAAAGAAAGGGAACAAATTTTGTGTTTGGCTAGCAAGTGCCGAAA
The DNA here is from genome assembly GCF_018398535.1 of Haplochromis burtoni. Lineage (NCBI taxonomy): Eukaryota > Metazoa > Chordata > Actinopteri > Cichliformes > Cichlidae > Haplochromis > Haplochromis burtoni. The sequence continues at coordinate 1,196,624 of NW_024582500.1, forward strand.
ATATCATGTACAACTGCTTCTTTGCTTAGTTGTCCATTATATGTAGCCAGGAAAGTGGCTTAATAAACAAAAAAACATTTGAAAGTCGCCAGGTACAAACGAATGAATGACAAATGAAAAGGCGTTCGGAAACCCTGAAGAACTACTGCTCAAGACCACTTTAAAAATAAATTACAAGGAAGTCCGTCTCCTTGGAAGTACAATAGAAAGGAATGAGGGGTGACTCAAGACTTTTACACAGTGCTGTATATAAAGCCCTAACTGAAGTCTGTTTGAATGCAGACTAAAGCTTATTTTATAATTGTTTCTGACTTTGAATGGAAATGACTTCATTCATGTCCGTGTCTTCAACTAGAGAGAACAGGAGGCAGAAGGCAGTGCTAAAAATGTGGAGGATGGTCAGGTCACTTTGTCTGACAGACTGTGAGCCAGAGATAACAAATTAGAAAAAGTTTTTGCTAATGCTATGTCAGCTGTTTTTCTGACATAAACAACTTGCTGCGACATCTTCACCGACTATTTCTGAACATAAACTCAGGCTCCTGCTAATATCACTTCATGTCTTGTCCTTGATGACAGAGAGCTTTAATGGCAGTGGCAGTGGCAAGATGCCCTGAACAATTTGCTGAGTGAAGTCACTGAAAGGTCTGTCTAAATTAAGGGATGTTGTACTTCTACCTCTGTCAAAATTGAGTGCATTTAAGTGGGAGGAACAGCCAAGCTGGCAAAACACGGCATGTCTCTGAGTCGCCCTCTGAAGCGGGCTTCCAATGGAAAAACTAACAACAGGTAATTTGTGGTCATACAGTTATTGCTGCTTTTACATCAGAGCAAAACTAGAGTTCCATTTACCTTTAGTGGTACATAGAGAGCCTGACATTTTATCATATTTGCACTTTTGTTTTTTTCCAAATGACAATTCATTCTTTCTACCGGCTCAATGTTGTTTGATGCTGTTTTTTTTTAAAAAGACATTAAAAAAAAACATGGTTACCAAATGGTTCATCTTTTGGTTCAGTGATTTCATATTTGAATACCAAAAACAAACAATAGACATACATGTAGCAAAAGAGATGCTGAATTCTGTCAAAGTTCTGTAGTAACAAAGATAAAGTTAGATTTTTCAAACAAAATGGATAAAAAGCTGAAAGAATGCAGTTTATTCCAAAAGAATATCCAACCACAGATCAAAGCCATTGCTTATTGTGAATATTGTACATTTTATAGCCAATATTTAGGGCCTGAAATAACCACGATGATCTTAGTTTTTTAGACTAACATTGCCACATGAGTAAAAGATGCTATCTATTTTCCCAAAAAGCCAGCTTCATGACTTTTGACTAGAAAATGGAGCCAGATTTGGATGACTCCTTTAAAATTGATGGGTTAAGGAATTATTTGCTGCTATTGCTGGGTAGATGTATAGAGAAATGGAAGATCAAGGAAAGCCAAAGTGGAACCTTAAACTGTGATTGAACAACTTCTACTTTTGTTAAAATTGGTTCTATGGGATCTGAAAAAGAAAAAAGTGCTACAGATTGGGTGCTTTCATTGTATCGATTGGTTGTTCAATTTAAATTGCTGCTCACGTTTTCCAGTCTCCAAACCTGGGGTGATTTTGGCATGCCTGGGAAATTAACTGTTGTTAATTTTATTCAATTTAATGTAAATATGTAACAAAAAATTGTGTATGTTTCTGTTCTGTGTCCTGTGTACTGTTTGTTGTATATGTGTCTTTTTGGCTGACAACCAAATTTCCCCTTGTGGGACAATTAAAGGATTATTCTATTCTATTCTTATTCTAAAAAGCTAGAATCTCAGGATCGTAACTTTGAGCCAGAGTGCTATGTGATTTTTAAAATTGGAGTCTTCCTCGCTTGCACACTTATCATTGTGGTGCGAAAAGCATTTTATTTATTTATTTTTTTAAATGCCAGACTTGTCATCTCTCTATAGCCAGCAGCTTTTATTCATATTCTTGCGAAAATTATGAATCATCTCTTAAGTGAGCTATACGGAGCAGCAGTGTTTTCCACGTTTGACGCACTTAATCTCAAATTATTATTTATTGAATGAAATGACAGAAATGTGAATGACATTCTGCTGTCTCATCAGTGGGCATAATTACCTTTCCTTTAAATGTCATTTATGTACTTTTTGTCAAATGTACGGAAGCTTTATGAGCCTTTTTGTCTTACTCAACAATATCAGAACTTCCACTGCAAAATAAATTACTTCTTTCTTCTGCAGTGGCTCAGTTTTGATTAATGCACATTCTCTACCTTAACAAGAGAGAATTTTCTCTAAATAACCTTTATCACTGACTCACTTGTGTTGGCAGTGTTAATATGTTGTGTTTTGAAATGTCACTGGTCTGCAACCCCTGACACAGCCTCAAGCAATGCAAAGTTGCTGCTGGATTCTCTGAGTCATCTCTGAGTGGTGTGGTTGCACTGTTTCTGCTGCTATCAGTCTCTGCAGTTTGTTAAACAATTACTTCTTACTTTTCAAAGCGGCTACACATAACTTTTAAAGTTACTGCAACCGGATAAGAGATAGTTTTTTCAACTTTTAGTTGCATCATTGAAGTGGCTGCCAGTTAGATGCAGACAAGCAAACTGATGCCTGCATGGACGTCCCTGAAGATGCCTGGTCTCTAGGGAACAATCAGGGCTCCGATTGTCTGGTAACCCTTTCCAGGTAAAACCAGTTTTATTTACATTATACGTGCTTCCCTTAGGCAGATCATAAATCTTCATTGCAGTTGAGGCCCAGCTCTATCTATGGCACACACCAATTAGTTAAACTGAAGGAATGATCTCTAATTTCCTGCTTCCGTGTGTGGTGGGGCGTGGTCTGCTGTGCCATGCAGGGAATCTGGGTTTGGGGACAGTCGAAAAATATTGTAAATGATTCCCTGTGTTTTAACATGGCGGGCGTGATTGAGGATGCTGTGCAAGTGCGTCTGCCTTCCCTGCATGTCACTGCAGACCACGCCCGTCCCCACCGTATTTGCAATGTTTGCAGCAGTATTTGTAAAACCAACTGTGGTTTAAACAGTTCGCTGCTTACTAATTTGCATTTTCACACACACACACACACACACACACACCGTCTAAAAATAGCAAGCAGTCAGTGCATTGCTGACTCGACACACAGCCTCCTCTCACACCAAACTCTTATTTTATATTACAAAGACGTCTTATATTTACAACCACTGTCAGATCTGTCAGCTTTAGCGCCTAACCAATTTCGACAAATTTAAGTTAACGGTCCAACCGATAAAGTCCAACTTTTTTGTGATCAATTAACCAGTATCAGACTCTAACTGTTTCTGGCCTCATCTCTAAAATCCCTAAGTTAATTTAAAAGCGTCAACCAACCCAAACTTTGCCTGAAGCTCTATTTTTTGGCGTTTCACAGCCAAGGCTTACCCCGAAGTTTTAAGTTAAAGTTACACACCCGAAGTCCAACTTCTGCTTGCCAAAAAAGCGCAGACTACCGTTCCAAACGGTAAGGAGACTCTAACTCCTAGTTATTCTGGAGTGCCCCAAGCTCCACAGTGACCAACTGACTATCCCTCTTCGAGGACAATGCCTAAGCGTCCTTGGCATTGGCAAGCGTTACCTCTGAGCACTGCACTTCCTAGCAAATCAAATTCAAATTCAAATTTTATTTGTCACGTACACAGTCATACACAGTACGATATGTAGTGAAATGCTTGGACAACTGCTCGTGACCTAAAGAAAACAAAAAAGGAAAAGGCTATGAATAAGATAGGAAATAAATATGAAAAATTAAAAAGGGTAAATTTAACTAGGAAGGAATAAAATATAAATTAAGGTTAAAAATGAAATAACTGTACAACACAAATTAGAATGAAGGGTAAATTTAACTGGGAAAGAATAAGATAAAATATATAAATTAAAGTTGAAAATAAAATAACTGTACAACAAAATACACAATATAGAACTATATAAGAATGTATGAAGAAATATAAATAAATATATACACAATAACAGCAGCTGTACAAGTATTAACTGGAAATGAAGAATGTAGTGACCAGTGTTCCAATCCACATTATGTCTTGTGCAGTGCAAATATGCTTAAAGTGACTTAAGTAATTTAGCAGACTCTAACTGCCGTTCTATAATAATTTATAACACTTTAAAACAACAGTTAACCCCCCAAAACAAGGGTCTGACTGAGGCAGGTGCAACCTAGTGGTCAATGGAGACTCAAACTCACAAAATGACCACTCAGGTCCACTCTTATGACCAATTTGGACTCTAACCAACAAAATGACCAAATTCCCTACCAAACTACTTGAGACTCTAACTCAATTTCTTTGGGACTTCAACCCAGTATTTAAACTTTTCTTAGCAGACTCTAACTGCTTTAATTTCTTCTTAGCAGACTCTAACTGCTTTAATTTCTTCTTAGCAGACTCTAACTGCTTTAACTCATGAGATTTTCATCAAAATCAAAACAGACATCCACCAGTAATTTCAGTGAGTAGACTTAAATTTTATCATGTCCAATTTGGCACACTTTGGAAATAATTCAACAGGTAGTGCCTTACCTTTGGATAAGCCGGCTTATGCCCACTCACTTCGACCACTGGCACTCATGTCTGCCCGTCCGACCACCTCAGACCACCGAATTTCTCCGTCTACACCTCCAACTCTCTCCCTCCTCAACCACCGGACGAGCCCCCAAATGTTAAGGTTCACATATTGAGGAAGGAGAGTACAAACAACCATTGGTCCAGAAGATCTTGGTCAAACAATTGATTTTTAATGAATACACGCGTGGGAAGACCACTCTGTACGCAGACAGGGATTGATCTTCGACTTAATCAAAGCATACACAGATTTTTATAGCATCAGGGTTTGAATTAATGACGCCCCTTCATACGTCACAGACAGAATATATACATACATCAAATCAAAACCACAATGACTTTTAACACGGTTTAAAAGAACATTGTCTTCTATCTCGTCTGGAACACGAGCCCCACATCCTGCCAGACGCTGTTCCTCTTTCCAGGTGTGTGTGTGTGTGTGTATATGTCGTCCTCAAATGCTCTCTCAATTCACCAGTTACACTTCTGACCTTTCACCAGAACAGAGGCTCATCCTTATGTGTAATAACCGAACTGAAACTGTATGTACTATGTTGAATAAATGTTTTAATCAAGAACCTCTACTAAAAGCTTAATAAAAGAATATAAAAGTATAACAGACAATTTGAATAAGCTAGTAATTCAAATAGCCTCGTCTAACCTGCTCCTCAGAATAACCTGCGCTTAGATTCTGCTTTCGGCTTCAGTTCTGCAAAGCCTGCAACTTCCTGTCAGCCTGCAACTTAGTCTTTCTGAAAGACACACACACTGTTTAAACCTCTGAATGCAATATCAATACTGTAAATTATATTATTAATGCAATAGTAATGTTGATGATTATTAACAATAGCAGTAAAATAATTTCCCTGATCTCCACACTATACTTGGCCCTAAAAATCTTAGAAACATGGTGTCTAACCATATACTTACTCTGGATGGCATTACCTTGGCCTAGAGTAACACGGTGAGGAATCTTGGAGTCATTTATGACCAGGAAATGTGATTTTATGTGCATATTAAACAAACATGTAGCACTGCTTTCTTGTATTTGCACAATATCTCTAGAAACACCCTATATCACCCTAACCCATGGTGATATTCAATTCAATCTTATTTAAACAGCGCCAAATCACAACAGCAGTCACCTCAAGGCACTTTATATTGTAAGGTAGACCCCAGAATAATACTTACAGAGAAAAACCCAACAATCATATGACCCCTTATGAGCAAACACTTTGGCGACAGTAGGAAGGAAAAACTCCCTTTTAACAGGAAGAAACCTCCAGCAGAACCAGGCTGAGGGAGGGGCGGGGCCATCTGCTGCGACCGGTTGGGGTGAGAGAAGGAAAACAGGATAAAGACATGCTGTGGAGATATCAGAGTTCTTTCCTGTTATGATGTTTGGAGATGACATTGTGATCTGTGGAGAGAGTACGGATCAGAGCCTAGAGAGATGGAGGTATGCTCTAGAGAGAAGCAGAATGAAAGTTAGTAGATACAAGATGAAGTACAACAGGTGGAAAGATGAAGATGCAAAGAGTAGAGGTGGTGAAGATAGATGAGCTTAAATGCCTTGGATCAACTATCCAAAGCAACAGAAAGCGCACAAGAGAGGTGAAAAAGAGACTACAGACAGGGTGGAGACGAGTAACGGGGTGATATGTGATAGAAACATAGCACCAAGAGTGAAAGAAAAGGTTTACAAGACAAAAGTGAGATCTGCTATGATGTGTGGTTTGAAAATGATGCCACTGACAAAAAGACAGGAGACCAAGCTGGAGGTGACAGAGCTGAGGATGCAAACACTTTCAGTGGGAGTGACCAGAATGAAGAGGATTGAAAATGAGTATATCGGAGGACAGCTCAGGTTGAGATGATTTGGACATGTACAGAAGAGGAAGAGCAAATATCCTGGACCTCTGATCCTCTGTGGCGACCCCTGAAGGGAGAGGATGAAAAAAGAAGATGCTGATACTGTATTTCCATGTATGTTTACACATTTCAATACATCGCTACAGACATTTATCCAGTTTCCTTTAAAATACAGTGGGGCAAAAAAGTATTTAGTCAGCCACCGATTGTGCAAGTTCCCCCACCTAAAATGATGACAGAGGTCAGTAATTTGCACCAGAGGTACACTTCAACTGTGAGAGACAGAATGTGAAAAAAAATCCATGAATCCACATGGTAGGATTTGTAAAGAATTTATTCGTAAATCAGGGTGGAAAATAAGTATTTGGTCAATAACAAAAATACAACTCAATACTTTGTAACATAACCTTTGTTGGCAATAACAGAGGTCAAACGTTTACTATAGGTCTTTACCAGGTTTGCACACACAGTAGCTGGTATTTTGGCCCATTCCTCCATGCAGATCTTCTCGAGAGCAGTGATGTTTTGGGGCTGTCGCCGAGCAACACGGACTTTCAACTCCCGCCACAGATTTTCTATGGGGTTGAGGTCTGGAGACTGGCTAGGCCACTCCAGGACTTTCAAATGCTTCTTACGGAGCCACTCCTTTGTTGCCCGGGCGGTGTGTTTTGGATCATTGTCATGTTGGAAGACCCAGCCTCGTTTCATCTTCAAAGTTCTCACTGATGGAAGGAGGTTTTGGCTCAAAATCTCACGATACATGGCCCCATTCATTCTGTCCTTAACACGGATCAGTCGTCCTGTCCCCTTGGCAGAAAAACAGCCCCATAGCATGATGTTTCCACCCCCATGCTTCACAGTAGGTATGGTGTTCTTGGGATGCAACTCAGTATTCTTCTTCCTCCAAACACGACGAGTTGAGTTTATACCAAAAAGTTCTACTTTGGTTTCATCTGACCACATGACATTCTCCCAATCCTCTGCTGTATCATCCATGTGCTCTCTGGCAAACTTCAGACGGGCCTGGACATGCACTGGCTTCAGCAGCGGAACACGTCTGGCACTGCGGGATTTGATTCCCTGCCGTTGTAGTGTGTTACTGATGGTGACCTTTGTTACTTTGGTCCCAGCTCTCTGCAGGTCATTCACCAGGTCCCCCCGTGTGGTTCTGGGATCTTTGCTCACCGTTCTCATGATCATTTTGACCCCACGGGATGAGATCTTGCGTGGAGCCCCAGATCGAGGGAGATTATCAGTGGTCTTGTATGTCTTCCATTTTCTGATGATTGCTCCCACAGTTGATTTTTTCACACCAAGCTGCTTGCCTATTGTAGATTCACTCTTCCCAGTCTGGTGCAGGTCTACAATACTTTTCCTGGTGTCCTTCGAAAGCTCTTTGGTCTTGGCCATGGCGGAGTTTGGAGTCTGACTGTTTGAGGCTGTGGACAGGTGTCTTTTATACAGATGATGAGTTCAAACAGGTGCCATTCATACAGGTAACGAGTGGGGGACAGAAAAGCTTCTTACAGAAGACGTTACAGGTCTGTGAGAGCCAGAGATTTTCCTTGTTTGAGGTGACCAAATACTTATTTTCCACCCTATTTACGAATAAATTCTTTACAAATCCTACCATGTGGATTCATGGATTTTTTTTTCACATTCTGTCTCTCACAGTTGAAGTGTACCTCTGGTGCAAATTACTGACCTCTGTCATCATTTTAAGTGGGGGAACTTGCACAATCGGTGGCTGACTAAATACTTTTTTGCCCCACTGTATAAAGAATTAAGGGAGGCTCAAGACTTTTACACAATACTATACTTTTAAGGTGGAATGTTTTTTTTTACATGAGTAGACACTGTGGCTCTCCTTTAATATCATTATATCAATACAGCAGTACACGGCCATTTTCTCCTCTGCTAAAGAAAATCTTAAGCCTCTTAAAATACCTCTTCCCCACTCCTAACATTTCTTTACCTTAGAAACTCTAAGATGCTTTATCATTCGTATCTCTAATGGGAGATTCTTAGAAAATTCGAAGGAATTTTTTAGAGTTTCGTCACTAGGATCAGGACTTAGTATTGTGAAGCTTTGTGAATATGGGCCCAGAGCTTTAGCTGGCTGAATTTGAGCTGAAACAGGTCAGTGCCGGTAAGTTCCATATCCACAATGGATTTGTCACATTAGCAAATCTTCATCCTCTGATATTGGAATATTTTCCTCTGCTTGCACATTAAAATGCTGCTCGTATCCCAGAGAGAGATGGAATAGATCTTCTGGTTATACTTCTAGATGTCCATCCAATGTTTAATTCAGGTCCCTGAAAAAATGGACTCAATCAAATCAAGCAAGCTTGGGTGGGTCGACCAGTGCAGCTTTAATAAAAGCATTATTTAGGAAGCTGATGGATGGAGTTCATTCTGAGAACCTGAAATTCCGATTTTGAGGGGGAGTTCTTTAGGCTTTGCAAGAAGAAGGCATTTGAAGGAAGATATGATCAAATGGTAGGTGTCCAAATAGGAAGAGCAAAAAGCAGATATCACACAGGGATTATCTCTCCGGATTCTCAGAAAAAAAAAGACTAAACATAATCTGGGTTTATGATTTTTAACAAGCTCGTGTCAGTTTTGTTTTTTGGTCAGTGTACTTGTGCATGAACTACTTGTGCCTCGTCCACATATAGGAAAAATGACGCTGCTGTAGTTTTACAGGGGGGACTTTCGACTGTTCCCTTATTTCCCATGGGCTCACCGTGTGTCACGAAGGGCATCCAGCAAAATCATGTGAATAGGGAAGCAGCTGAAAGTAGCTTTGGTGTAATCAGGGTACAGCAGCTTCTGATTCAGTGTCTCCTCTCAGTCTTGGTCCAGGGCTCTGTAAGCATTCAGAGCATATTTGTCATGCTTACATGTATAGTCAAACAATGTTTAATACTGGACAAAGAGCCTGAGTAAAAACAAAATGCTTTAAATGATTATTTCATTAATGAAATAATCATTTAATAATTTAAGGGAAAAGAGCTGTCCAAGGTTACCTGGTTTTGTGTGAAAAAGCCTCTCCCTGTGAAATTATGAAGTTGCTGTGATTAATCACAATTTTTGGAAAGCTTAGTTAAGTTTCACACCGAGGCTTGATTACTTCCAGGCCTGCTGAATCAAGAAGTCACTTAAATACACTCGTCTCAACACATCATCCCAAGATCTAAAGAAAGAGCTGAGAAACAAAGTCACTGACATTTATCAGCCTCGAAAGATCAACAAAGCCATTTCTAAGGACTCCAGTGAACTGCAGTGAGAGCCATTATTCACAAATGGAGAAAACAGTTTGTGGCAGGCCTACTGAAATTACTCCAAGAGTGCATCAACGACTCATCCAGGAGGTGACATGAGAACCCAGAATAACATCTAAAGAACTGCAGACCTCACTTGCATAAGCCTGGTTCTTTTATACATATCTACATATACACTCAAAGCATTTTATACAACTAGATGCTTTCAAGCCAACATTCACACACATAGACACACCTATGGGTGCATCAGAAAGCATTTTGGTATTAGTATGTTGCCCAAGGATATTTGGCATGCAGGCTGGAGCAACCAGGGATCAAATCTCCAACCACCTGAGTTACAGTCAGTTCATTATTCAACAATAAAAAACACTCTGGGTAAAAATGTAATCCATGGGAGAGTTCCAATATTAAAACCATTGCTAGCCAAAAAGAAACAAAGTCTCACCTCATGTTTGCCAACTTCTTGCTGATCAAGAAGACTTTACGGAAAATAACTGTCTATAGAGTATGGAAGCCCTTTTCCACCACTAAAAAAAAAAATCCATGACTCAAAATTTTGACTTATCAACTCAAAATTTCATGTTACTTTTCTCAAAATTTTGAGTTAGCACTGCCAATCTGCGTGAATTACGTCATTTCCTTGTTACCTGGAAGCTGAAGCCCTCAGCTACAAATGTTACAGCTAAGCTACCACTATTACAGCCAGTCATGAATACACAAATTGCTGAGTATTTTCAACGTGGCTTCACAAATGATGAAATCCTTCTGTTATTAGCTGAATCACATGGCATTACTATCAGTAAACGCACTCTCGAAAGCGCCAATTTGTTGCGATCTGGTTTTGAGTGTGCTTTCCTCTGCACTATAGCTTTCCAGGTAACAAGAAAATGACATCCTTCACGTAGATTACTGATTGGCAGAGCTAACTCAAATTTCAAGTTACTTTTCTCAAAATTTCAAGTTAATAACTTGAAATTCTGAGAAAAGTAATTCCACCCCTGAATGATGGAAAAATGAAACAAAAAGAAGGGTCATGACTGGCCTTGTCAAAGTCCAGAATTAAATCAGATGGAGATGCTTTGCCATGACCTTAAACGGACTGTTCATGCTTGAAAACCTTCCAGTGTTGCTGGATTAAAACAATTCTTTCACGATGTGAAAGACTCATCGCAGTTGCTTGATTTAAGTTGTTGCTGCCAAGGGTGGCACAACCAGTTACTAGATTTAGGGCACAATCTTACCTCTTACTTTAGAACTTTACAGTTGTGCTTGAAAATACTAACATGATGAAGGTGTAATTGCAGACAGTCATGTCCACTGTGTGGCGCTGCAGTCCCCAGAACTACTTCTGTCACACAGGTGAGGCCTGCATCCCCACTTCTTGAAACATTTATATCACTTTATCTATTCTTCTTCTTTAGTGGGTCTAATTCAGTGTGTGAAATTAACATCTTACCCATATCTGGGAGTGCATTTAAAAAGTTGGTCAATCCAAGAATTTAAACTTGGTATATTTGTCAGTTTGATAGGCACTTAATATGACCGGCTACATAAAGAGACACGCTTTCATTTCACATACTGAGGGGTGTGCACTGTAGCATTAAATAGGCCACCAACACAAAACGGGGACCTCATAAATCCCCCTGACATTTCGGCGAAGGGAAACATAAATGTTTCTTTTTGATGTTTGGGAAAAAACAAGCTGGAAAACAACCAATTTTTGAGGAGGAACGTGCAGGCCTCACCTCACGCTGGAAAAGAAAAAATGTCAAGAACGAACAGAGGTCACTGCAAGTCCAACAGTGTTCAAAGAAAGTAGAATTTGTGGTTCATTTTATTCAGTTCATTTAATATTTCTGAACATTTAACAGTCTGCCTCTCATCCTTGATCCCCGTTGTGAATATTTATCAAAAATCATTTAACGAAGACATAATTTCGAGAAATTTTTAGCTGAATGTACTCTTCAAGCTGGAGCTGTACAACATGTCGAGGTCAAGACCCAAATCCCCGTTGCTTGTGGGCTGTGGAGTGGCGCCTTGTTTGTTCTCTGTGCATCATACAGTATGTATCTGCACTCCTGCAAAATTGCCGGTTTTTGTAAATATAGCTGGCTGTTATGCCCCTGAGACCGTTAACTGCTTTCACTTGGCAAATACAGCCATTCAAAACTGAGAATACCACAGTTCTAGCATAAACTACTTCAGTAAGAAACTCTGTTTATGCAGTACTTTTGAAAGCAAAGTTTACAAAGTGCTTTTTACCAGATGGTTAAAGTTGACTTAAAATGTCTTGGTTATCTCCAGTTTGCAAGTGGACACTTTGCAGAGCTTTCAAAGCACCGTGGTGTCAGCAGAAACTTCTCTGTTCAGACTTCAGTACACAGCCAGTCAAAAGAAAACGGGATCTGCTGTGCAGCTTGTCTAAGATGTCAGTATGAAAGCCTGCAGGGTATTTTCTTTTCTTTAAAAAAATCCAGCTGACCAGTATGAGGATCGGGATTCATTATCCCCGTGTATTATAATGTGTTGATCCTGAAAACTTGGAGCTGTTCTGATACAATCTATCAAAAGAAATAAAACAAACATGTAAATTCACATGGGAAAAAATGAAGTGTGCAAAGAATCAGACAAAGTCAATAAAGCAGAAAAAATGGAAAAGATTACACAAGAATGAAATGAAATGAACTGAAATGTGTGTTGACTTTGAATTTGGGAGCACAAGGTGCAAATGCTTGTAAACCTTAATGGAGGAATCGGGGATTAAATGGTAAATGGCCTGTATTTATATAGCGCTTTACTAGTCCCTAAGGACCCCAAAGCGCTTTACATATCCAGTCATCCACCCATTCACACACTGGTGATGGCAGCTACATTGTAGCCACAGCCACCCTGGGGCGCACTGACAGGTTAAAGCAGTTGGTTATCAGTTTAACTCATCAATGGGGCTAATGGGGTCCAGGTCGCTCTGTCACAGGTTCAGTCCCTGTTTCCACAGATTTGTGCAACATTGAACGTTTCCAGGGTCAGTGTAGATGGCACCACAGTAATGGATGTGGCAGGACATGCCTAGGTGTTAGAGTCTGAGGATTTCCCCTGGGATGAGCAGAGCCTCGTGACTGGCCTTGTCAAAGTCCACAATTTGACAAGGCTGGTCAAATTCATGAGTGCATCTCATCCAGGTCAGATATGAGTCAAGAAGAAGCTGTTTTTCGCTTCTTACGTCTCTGGCACAGCAAACTAAGCTCCTTGGGGTCTGAAAAATAGCAAAACCTGAGCTTGGTATGAAAAAAGAAGTGCCACTGATTCCATGATTGGTATTTGCACGAGTTTTATGCGTCCGGTGTTGAAAGGTTTTCATTCACAGTGGGGTCACCACATAGTTGATTTAGCTGGTGTTTACACCAGATGGTCTTCCGGTACAACCCTCTTGAGCTATGTCTCCTTCCAAGCTCAAACCTGGAATCTTTTGCATATTAGTCAAACATGTAAACCACTACCCTAATGGGAAAAATAAAAACAAAACCCAAAACAACTAATATTTGAGTTCTTTTGCAGTATATCAATGGAAACCAGTTTAAATTCTATTTTACTGAGGTTTTGGATCAATGGCTCTCAGCCTCATATTTCTGTATTAAAACATATGTTGGCATCTTCACCTTGTGATAGCTGGGACAGGCTCCAGCCCCTCCCAGCAACCCTGAATCACACCATAACGATGGATGGTGCCCTGTATCACCCACTGTTTAGTTTTAGCTTTAGGAAAAGATGACAGATTGGGTTAAAATACAACAAATTCAGAGTGAGATGTTACTGCTATAAGATGTGCATCACAGGACCAGCTCTGACAGACAGCGTAAGCTCATCATCATCAGAGTCCTTGCAAGTGTTGATGTGTGCCAACAATGACATCATGGAGTAGTGCTCTTCACTTCAGCTCCTGATTTTTGTAACCTGGCTCTGCAACACAGGCTGGACGGGAGGCACGGCTGTGGGAGTGTGTCTTCTCCACAGGCATTTTAATGACGGATCACTGTGGGAGCATACTGCTGGCTTTGACTAAACAGCAGTAGCTGATTTCTGGGAATAAGAATGGCCTCGCTGATCTGCCGTAAAGCCAGTAACAGTAACATTAAAGTTTATTAGTGACAGTTATCATTAAATGTTAACAGAAGTTAAACAAAAACAATATTAATAATAACAGAAATAATCACAGTTTCAGACAGCTTTTCTGAAGGCATGAGGACTAATTAGTTCCAGGACATTCCTCAATGGAACAATTTCACTGTCATGTTTCTGTAACATCCTTGATAACTATTTTTAATCGGCTTAATTGGAGACACGAACCTGCCATTCTCGGGACAAACCCTGCACCACTGGATGGTTTAATCCTTTCAATAGACCAGGAGGCTGGAAAAAAAGGGAACACCGCTCTCTCATCACACTGGCGTGAAAGCTCTGCTTTCAGTGCCATTGTGGTGTAAGATAATTAGAAACCCTAAGTGGTCCTAACATCGCTGAAGCTGATAGAATTAAAAGCCAACAACAGTAAAAGAAGTTGTCTGTGTACTATGTTCTACCATATAACTCGTATACTCAGACATGCTCAGAATGATGCACAAGAGAATCACGTCACTTAAGTACTCAGATTGCCCCGCTGAAGAGCCTCGGGAGGAGCGCCGCTTTCAACAGCAGTTACCAATGCATGAGCGCTGTAATGGAAGCTGTTGTTTATGTAAGACACAGACCAACATGAGAGAATCAGAAAGGTGGTTACCAGCTGCTTGTTTACCACTAATTAGCTTAGTAACCACAGCACAAACACAGTGAAGTAAGCTTTACGGGCTCAGAGCTATCTATCCAATTACTGAGCTAGAAAAGCCCATTGCAGCCAGTGCAGTCTCCAGCGAGTGTTTGTTTGCAGCAGTACAACACTTGCTGGGAGAACTTCACTTTTCTTTTTTTTTGAGAAACCTTTTTCTTCTCTTTGGTGAGGTCATTCTGTTGAGTCTAGGCTTGCTTTCAGGGAGACCTGGTCAAAACAAGAAGATGAGAGAAAACAGAGGAGTCGGTCGTTTAAGCTCGGCTCTTTTCAAGCTGATTCTGAGCTTTGAGAGAAAAATAGTAATTGTACTTACTTTGTGATAGCCCTCCAATTAGAGAACATGAAGCATCTGTCTCGGTCTGTTTGTCCTGGTAGGTCACAACTCATAACTACTTTGTACTTAAATAGCACTGCCTGGGGGATACCACATAGAACCCTTTTAATTAACTAAGTGTAACATTCACTCACCTCCGTATTTCACCTCTGTTTGTGTTTCAGACATATGAACAGCATTTGCATGAGACCACCTGCATTGTAGTCTCTCCTTTCAGGATTCAGTTAATCATCTGTGTCGTCCTGTTGTTTGCTATTTTGTCCTGTTCTCTTGTTGCACTACTGGGCAGAGAACAATGCTGCTTCCAAGTACTTACATATGTAGAAGCGCTGCATGTAGCGGTGGTATAACAGTGCAAATGTATGCTGTTGCTGCCAGATGTTGCTGCTCCTAGCAGCTGCTGAGAGAGTCCATGTTGACAAGATTGATTACGTTTCTCGACATAAGCAGATGACTCTCATCAAATTTTCAACCAAAGTAAAATAAAGAGAGACATTTCATCCCACTAATAAGTCATGAAATCTGCGTGTCAGCCCATCTGTTGTTTGAGGCTATTTGACTGAGCTGTTCGCATTTTTTCCCCTTTTTTTTGCCTAAAAATTGTTCTCTGTTTCTAAAAGTGCGTCGCGATACTGCATATTTTGGTATCGAAGTAAATACCAAAGTGCCGATACCGATACCAAAGCCAACCTTTTAACCTATAAAGGCAGCTTATGCAGGGGAGAGCAGTGTGTCATGATTTATGAGCTAAATCATCATCAGTTTGTAAATTCTGAACACATTTTAATGACCAGTAAATCATTGTGATTTTTACTTTCTAGAATCATTAATTATACAACAAAAACAATCAAAACAACAAAATGCACCTCAGGTTTCCATTGCAGTGACTGCTGCCTGCTACACTCTGTGTGTAATGAAGCACGAGTACTGTACATACACACAGTGATGTTTGGGAATCTTTGTAAGGCTACTGATTTATTCCCAAGTGCTAACCTGTAAAAAAAAAAAAAAAGCTGTTATTGCTAAACCAATGGACTAATGGACTTGTGCTCTGGTGGACTAATTCACAAGAGAAAAATAAATCATGATAACAGCAATGTAGTTATGACACTGTTAAAAAAGACCAAGTTTACAGAGCTTTGGCAAACAAGCACAGGAAAAAAAAGTGCTGTGCAAAAGTATCAAGCCTTCCCTTTCATTGTATTTTGCTAAGGGAATGCAAAATAGGTGGTGCCATTTATTTGAAATGTGCAAACATACAGGGAAACATAGTATTTTTTGCACAATTCTAGTGATCTTGAAAGTCAATATTTTATTCTTCAACACAAAATGAGATCTCTTGTAATTCCTTTAAGTAGAAATAGATTTCCAGGCTTCTTGGAAGTCACACAAACAATAATGTGTAGGTCTGGGCTTTAGGGGGGCCATGACTGATAGTGTTCAGCTGTGTGTTTGTGATGATTGTCATGCTGTAAATCATGTTATTTCCAGACACTTTCCAGATGGCATTCCCTGGTGGATCAAAATCTGATGGTACTATTCTGTGTTCAGAATTTCACTAATCTTTTCAAGCTCCTCAACACAACCGGCTGAAATACAGTCTTAAACCATGACAGAGCCTTCAGTGTGTTTTACAGACAGCTGTGGACACTGTTGCACTGACCTGACTTTAAACAAAAAATTTCAATTTTGGATTCATCATTCCATAAGACCTGCTGCCACTCATTTTCATTTTACATAGTCAATAATGGCTTCTTGACCACCATCCTTCTTCTTGGTCCAGACTCAATAGAAGTTAAACTTCAGGTCCAGATCCATCTTGCAGATCCTGTCCCAGGTCTTTGCTATTTTTTTCCTAATTCTTAAAGTCATAACAGTTCTGATGTTGTTCATCTGACGTAGACAGATTCTTTTGGGCTGCACAAAGTGAGCAAAGTGGAGACAGCTGGAGAACACAGCTGAACAGAATCTAACTAATGAACCAAGGGAGGCAAAACTGGTGAAAAAAAATGGGGCGAGGGACTATGAAAGTAAGACAGGAAACATAATCACAAAGATAGAAAGGCTCAAGACATACACACTTGACGCATGTAAACAAACACAAAGACTTGACTGACAGAGGAGACAAGACTGACTTGACACAATTAATAGAGAGACAGAAAACCACAGAGACAGAGCCCTAAACGAATAGGAAACAGACATTGACCACAAATGATGATAATTAAATTATGCAAAACCCAAAAGACCAAAAAACAAACTACAAAAGGAAATAATAAATGCTCTAGGAAATCCACTCATCGCATTAATATAAGGAGCCAGAAAAACACAAGAGATCCTTTAAACTAACATGAATCACAAAAAAACTCTAGAAGAACACAAAGCCCCGAGTCCACGACCCAGAGACCCCGACAAAATTAGCATTTCATTTTCTCTGTTTTCTCTGTGTTGTGGTTAAATTAATCTCCCACTGCTAATATGACTTATGTGGTCCACTAAAGCACACATGTACAATGTGAGAAATGCACAGAATGTCAATGAAGATTACACAGCGTAGCATACATTCATTAAGATATTGTAATGGCAGTATGTTCCACCAAGCTGTTGAAAACAGGCAGCTATTAATGTCATGTACCATTCGCTGATGATCATCGCGAATACACGAGGTCAGTCTCCTGCAGTGAGTATTGTCACTGCGACCAGTGAACCTTAAAATCACGTGAAAGATAAACCTTTGTCAGCTCAGGCATCTTGGTTGCGTGCCTGCTGTTAAAATGATTATTTCAGGGATTTTTTTTTTCTGTTTGGCTCCATTCCTCTCTTTTCCATTTTTCGAGTATTTAGTTTAACCACTGCCAAATATCTGGATCCTGCTATGCACCAGGCATCCTGCCGTAATCAGAGATCACAGTGCGTTCATAGAACCTCGGGGCTTTTTTGTAACTACATTCTACCTGCGAGAGAACAGCTTCAGGGTTTTGATTTTAATCAGGCAGAAACTGGTTGGGAAGTCATTAGAGACTCATGCTCTCTGGTGTCAAATAATCAGCGTGACCTCCAGAATACTTTTTTTAAATAATTATCCTAAACTCACATTTCCTAAGTCTATTTTTTTGTACGCAAACCAATTTAATTAATGTACCTCAGTAATGAAAAAACATTACAACTGCCACAAATCAGAGTTAATGAGAACACAAATTGTTGGTAATGTCCTTCTGTGTAATTGTTTGGCTGTCTGCTTTCACAAAATGGAAGGTGTGCGCGCTGTGTGGGTCCAGAGGAGGGCGCATAGTCAGAATTTGAGGTTTAATGTTTTATTTGTACAGAAGTGTTAGTCTCGTATGGCTGTGCTCCTACACAACATCACTAAAAATTTACTTACTTGGAAATCTAAAACTGTAAGCAGCAAATGAGACTCTGGCACATAACTGTGCTGCCATATGTCACGTACTGAATTATTCAACAGAATTTCATTTTTTACTACATTTTTTTACAGTAATTGTTCACCTACAACCCTAACTCCAGTAAAGTTGGGAGACTTTATATAGATATAAAAACAAAATACAGTGAATACAGTGAGTACAGTAAACCCACGGTATTCACAAAAGGTATCAAATGTTTGACACAAGAAAATGTATCACTGTGAGAAAAATATTAGCTCATTTCATGGCAGCGACATGTTTCAGAAAAGTTAGGGCAGGGGCAACAAAAGGCTAGAAAAGTAAGTGATACTAAAAGAAACATATGGAGGAACAGTTTGGAACTAATGAAGTTAATTGGCAGCAGGTCAGTAATATGAATAAAATAAAATAAAAAAAATGAATAAAATAAAAATATCTTTGAGAGGCCACCTGAGAGAAGTAAAGCTATGCAGAGGTTCATGCACTGTCAAAAAAACCAACAACAAATATTGGGAAAAAAATGTTCCTGTAAGACTTTTATGGTCTATTGTGAAAATGTGGATTTATGAGATTTACTAAAAATCCAGCTTTTGGGGATTGGGTTTCTAAAAAGTGCCATAAAACACTCTGTATTAGACCCTTTCTTAGAATAAGCAAGGCAACATTTTGATTATATCTCAAATTTGACATTAATGTGTGGGGGAAAAAACTGTGCCTCTGAGGTATCCTCTGTGAAAGACAAATAATAGTCTCACCACTGATTTCATCACCAAGGCCAATTATGCCTGTGAGTTGTCATGTTAAGATACCATCAGGCCATCAGGTCTAGCTAGCAGCCTCCCTCTCCTGGGCTGCAGGATTTAACTTACAGTATGCTGTCACATCACAGCCTTTCTGGCTCAGTGTCCATTACATCTTTGCAGAAATATCTGCTTCCATGATCAGTAATAATCAAGAAATCTTTATAAAACAATTTTAAAAATATTTAATAATTGAGAACGATAATGAGCTGACGGGATGAAGGACAAAGCAATATAATAACTCAAAGTTTTTAGCAATTATTCTTCAATTCAGAGAGCTGAGAAGAAACCAAAGACATTAGCCAGAGAGAATGAAATAAGTGCAGATCCCATCATACGAAGGTCAGTATGAATAAACTAAATTAAAATGGATAATATAGAATGTTGATGTTCTGCCAGCCTAGAAAAGGTCTTATAACAATTCAAGACAGTTATAAAATGTGCAATATCTATGCAAATGATATAGTTTAATTACCTAAAGATAGCCTATAGCATCCAACAACAATAATTCTGCCTGTTGTTGCCTTTTTTTGTGTATCTGTAAGACACAAAAACAGTTGACTTAGTTGTTTGACTTAGATTGACTGATGAGTACAGCTGGGTGTCATCAACATACGGGATAAGTGACAATATACAAACTAGCTAATTCACTCCAAGCAGAGCACATATGGGAGATTTTTATTTTAGGTTTTTTTTTTTCAAATCATGCGGTTTTCCTATTAGTCTATATCACTGTTTCCCAACCACTGTGCCGTGAGAAATGATCAGGTGTGCTGTGATTATCTGGTTGCACCTGATTGGTACTCTAAGCGATCGGCGTGAGTAACGGGCAGAATAATTGCATTCTCTTCCACTACGGGGCAGTACAACTACCTAATTAAATGGGTTGCCAACTGCCAATAAAACAGAAGAAGATGAATAAGAAATTACATAATAGTTACATAGCTATTACTAATAGCTACATGCAGTGAGACGACTCAGATGAAGGCCCTAGCATGATTAGTGGTCAGAAGAAAGCAAAAAAAGTATACTGGGGACAAACCGAGCCAAATTATCAATATGCTTTTTGTGATATTTTTGTTTGGTGGTGGGTGGGTCGTGTGATTTTTCAAATGTGAAAAATGTGCCGTGGCTCCAAAAGGTTGGGAAACGCTGGTCTACAGGATTATTCCATAACTTACAAATGCTTAATTTTATCAATTTTTGGGGCACTTAATGGTTTAGGCTTTACGGGCTAATATATTTGTTCCTTCAAATGGCAACTGTTTTTTCAAGCAAGTGCTTGAGATTCAGATAAACAGTGTATGTGTAAAATTGTGTAAATTACGGTGGCATGATGGTGACACACAATGTGATGGTAAACAGCCAGTTATCATTTACCATATCAGAAGAAGACAAAAATATATTTTAATGTACATTTATACACTGAATGTCAGAATGAGCCGTCATTCACTACAATATTTTCAATATTCTGTCCACTCAGACGAAAAGTTTCCACAGCCATGGCTGCTGTTTGCTTTGTTTTGTTAACTGACACAAGACCAGAAGCCATTTCTGAAAAATGAGTCGACCACCTCCCTACAACTAGGAAAACTCTTTGCATGTGGAAACCATTTGCAAGTAGTTTTGATGACCATCTGGTCACCCAGAGGTTGAGGGAATCAACTCCCTCAACCCGTCTTCAAATAATCACGGTCTGACTCAAAGTGAATGCAATCACTCTCAGACAGCTTGGCAAAGGTTCGCAGACAAAGGCCATCTAATTTAATTTAAATACACACAGATAACAAGACGCTGCAATCCATCTAAGGCTGTTATCACACCTGTGTGTAAATTAAACCCTGGTTCATTTCCCCCCTTGGTGCACTTCGTTTGTGCAGGTGTAAACACAGTAAATGCACTCCAGTGTGCACCAAACTAATCGCACCGAGCCCCTTTTTTGGAGGAGGTGGTTTTGTTACGGTTCTAAACAAACTACTTTGTAGTGAAGAATTTTGGTTCACTTGGGTTTACTTGGATTTTTCTGCGTGTGAAAACAAACCAAATGATGGGGAAAAGCTTTACAAACTCAGAGCAACCAGAGTAAAGAAACTATAGATGTGAAAATGCCACGAGTCAGTCTGCACCAGTGGGAGCAACTCATCTAAAATGCATTTCTTTGCAGTAGGAGACTAGACTCAGCTGCCACACAAATGGATGTATTCTATTTATATTTCTATATAAAACCAAAGTTACTAAGCATTTATGTCACTTTGCAGTTAAATGCCATCCTATAGCAACAACGTCACTGTATGTGGAAGAATTTCAGTGTCAACTCTTTGAGGTTCTGCCTGGACTCTGGATTTAATTAATGTCAATTTCTATGTATGTAGATGGCAACAAATTTGCAATTGTCAATGCTTTATCCCAGATATGATCACAAACAGATTATATGTAGCTGCCAACTTGACCCAAGCTGACTTACTACATACAGGTATGTAGTAAATCATGCAGCATGTTGAGTTTAAGTCTTTTGCAAGCAATATTTACAACATCCCTGTTTACACTCTGTGGGATCAACTGACAGCAAGAATGCACTAAACCCCAAGTCACTTGTGTCCTGTGATAGTTCAAAGTTTAAAACTAGGTAAAATTACTTACAGTATAATTTGTGTCCTTACCTCTAAAATACCTAGAAATTAGGTAAGGTTAATATGGTCCATATCCCAAAAAGTACAGTGTACTTATGATGTAAGATTGGGAAATATTGTTTTTTTTTTTCCACTAAATTACCAAGAAATTACACAGTACTTACAGTATAGTTATTTCTTTGTTTCCTCTAAAGACCTGATTTGTTATCCCCTCTTCTAGTACTACATTTATGTATTTTTATGTAATTTTAATTGGGGTTTTTTTCTCTATTATTGTAGGGTCTTTACAGTATAGTGTCAGAAGTAAAAAGGCAAATTCCTCCTTTTTTCAGTAAGAATCAATAACATAACAGAGATGGACAGTATTCATAAAAACTGGCAACTCAGTGTTTTTGCAGTGCCCCTATAAGACATATGCAGCTTTAAACGAAATCACAATAACTGGATAGACTGCCATTACGCTTTGTTCAGCCATTGCAGTTAGACATTAAAAATACAACAGCTTTGGGTCTGTTCTTACTGAGAGTATACTGTATCAGAGCGAATAAAGAATCACACTCAGCTTGACACACTCAGATATTTCATTTGTTTTTTCAAAAGTAAGCTTGAGAAAATCTTTCCCCGTTGTGCCAAAAGCGATGAGAAGATATAACACCTGAATGACTGCACCCTAGACACAAAACTGCAGCTGAGTGTGGTGAGAATGAATTCTGAAGATATGTGATAAAAATACAAACTGTTAACGAGACTGACAAGAGTATAATTGGCTAACAGGAAAAGGAGAACAGTGGGTGAGGTATTCACTGTAACACCGATGGTTTTGGTAAGTAAAAGTCAGCGGTATTTGGTAACCTCACCCCTAATAATGATTTACAGCCCATCAGAAGGTACGGGCTGTAAACCATTCAGATGCAAACAGATTTTTTAAACTACTTTGACAAAGTCAATCATGGTTATATGTAACTAAGGGTGATTTTTTCACCACTTTACAATAGAAATTAGGATTTTTGCATAAAATGATACAAATATTTTTGCAATTATGCTTTTATATCCAGGTTGTAACCACACATCTATTCCCCGTCCGCTTTGTTTTAAATCCCATTCTGCACTCAGGGCTCTTCTGATTTATTTCATGATACAGTGGGTGTTACTCAAGAGCTCCATCTCCCTGGCCCGAGGCGGACGTCACTCAGCTATAAACGAGCCAAGCCCTGCCTACAACTTGATTAGACACTGGCACTCAATTTCACTATTGTCTAATCTGTGGAGTCAGGTGATGATGGGGAGTTCAATCTTGTGAAGCAACACACTTAATGGTACATTTCACTGGAGGCCCACGTGCTAAAGGTGCAGCAAGAGAAGTCGTGAAAAGGTCAAGAAAGACAACATGTTGAAGGGAATAAAGAATAGAACCGAACAGAATAGAATAGATCTTTATTCTCATTGCACATTTACAACAAATTGTGGGGATAAAATATAAATAGTAGACACCAAGAATAAATACAAAACAACAGAAATGTATACAAAAATAAGAGAAAGGCACAAATTAGAGAACAAAATGCTTGGAAGTAGTGCAAAGAGACTTGGTCTGAATGGAGTCTGAGTCTGAGTGATGGACTTACTCAAACCATGGCTCAGATTAGTGAAGTAGGTGGTAAGGGCTAGGTTGTTGGGGGTTAGCGTTCATTGCTTGGGAGTCTGGAGGTATGGGACCTGATTGACCTGAGGCGCCGACCAGAGGGCAGCGGGTCAAACAGGTGTAAGGGGTCACCTGTGATGGCCAAAAGGCAACCAGTGATTTATTTTTGGGCAGTGTTAGGAGACTAGAAGGCCAGCAGCAGCTTCTGGTTTGGGAGGAAGTGCAGCCGCTGTTGGGCCTACTTTACCAGGGTGATGGTGTTGTGGGTCCAGGTGATATTGGTGGAGATTTGGGTGCCCAGTAGCCTGAAGGTGGAGACAGATTCCACCTGTTCTCCATTTATAAAGAAAGGGGAGTGGACCTGTCTGTGCCTCCTGAAGTTCATTATGAGTTCTTTTGTTTTAATGACGTTAAGCTTCAGGTTATTTTCTGAAAACCAGCGGGACAATTTCTCTACCTCCGCCCTGCATGCTGTCTCATCTCCATCAGAGATGAGCCCAACCAGGGGTGGTCTCAAACTGAGCAAAATAGGTGTTGAACTCCTCTGCGAGTTTGAGGCTCCTGTCAGGCATTGGGGTCTCCGGCCTTTCTAGCTGGTGAGGGCTTGGACGCCTCTCTACACCTGACGGAGGTTGTTGTCAGTGAGGAAGCCCTCTGTCCTCCTCCTGTAGGCCTCCTTAGCTTGTTTGATGCCTCTCCTCAGGTTGTCTCTGGCAGTGCTGTACAGAGAACTGTCGCACAGGTTCTGATGAACACAGCACTTAATGTAGAAAAGGACAGACTGAGTGAAGTTCTCCATGTCCTGTTGTTCAAAGATGGAAAAAAGGGCAGAGAAACAAGATTTTAGAGTGAATTTTGTCCTGCATGCAGGCTGTAGTGGAAATTAAAGAGATAAATATGCAAAATGTAACTGAGCATGCTCACCGTTGTACCAGTATGCTAAATATGGCTGCCAGTTGTGTTTTTACTCAGCTTGGACTCCTGATTGCAGATAAAAGCTCCGCTGACTGTGGCTGCAGGATGACAGCCACCTTTTAAATAAGTGGAATGCTTTCAATTAAAGCATGCTTTCAAGCTGCGTACAGGAAGTGTGATTTATGCTGCCGGGCTTCATCAGCGTGGATGTGTGCGCTCCAGGAAGGATTAAGGCCCATTGCACAGTTTTAATCTTAGACACAGATTACTTCTTGGCTTTCTACGAAAGGCTTCGCTGTCAGATACAGTATCAGTGCTTCTGTTTGTTTAACTTCAATATATTCTCGGTTCTTTTAACATGTAAAAAAATCAAAGTAAATCATTTCAGATTTCTTGGAAAATCTTCCAAGTTTTCTGTCACCAAACACCTGTATGTGAAAAACACAGGAGAAGCGTGGAAGTAACAGAGAAGAGACATCATCAGCATCTCATCAACACGTTGTTGTTGATGTGCTCTTTAGTACTTCAGGCAGGATTTTCACACTTTCACACAATCATAACTGGAAGCTGTGCTCAATTACTAACCACTTGCCTGCAAAAGCTGGAAATGGTGGAACAACTTTCTGTCTCTTCTGTGTTCTCATGCCGTAGACATGCAGTGTAATTGTATATTATTCAGTTAGAACTACGTTTCATCAGTGTTTTGCCTTTTTCACAGACTTTTCACTGGACATTGTTAAAGCTGCACAGACAGTTATGCCTTTACTCCACCTGCCCAGCCTTTCTTTTCCAACCCAGGGCTTGAGGCAAGCAGTTATCAAGTCACAAGTTCTCCCAAGCCATGCTCTATTGCGGGACTGCTTATAAAGATTTACTGGTTGTCGCGTGGTTCATCGTAATTTTCATATATACATTACATGTTATTAGTGTGTTATCACTTTATAGAGTTGTTCTGTGGAACACTGGCTGTGTAATTTTTTTATCATTTATTTTCTGCTTCTTGTGTTAAAGTTGCTGAAATTTTTGAAGCGATGATTCAAAATTGATGATGGCAAAATTTACTGTAGATTCAGCCTGGTCAGCGTAATAAACCTTACTGATATTTACATGTGTCTGCCACTTAGGTCAGGATGTGAATATCTCAATAACTATTGAATGGACTACCTCAAAATCAAAAGGTTTTTTTCAGTGGGTGTAGGGGTGTACTCCACCTCTCACCTTATGGCAGCTGGGATAAGATTTTGACTCTGAACTGGGTAAGTGGAAGAAACTGGATGGATGCCATTTGGTCGAGGCATTCATGGTTTTGGGTTAGAAACTGGAATTACATGCAGTAGTACTTTTCTTCTCCCACCATCACATCGTATTCATGACATTTCTGTCTGTACAAAGGCTGCATGCTAACTAAGATGGCACATATAGCAAACAATGCACCTGCAGACGTGATGGTATGTGTTGTTATTGTGAAAACTCCAGCAGTGTGTTTGTTTAGTGTTAAGGTCAAAATTCGTAGGGGCACAAAACTGAAGCTGACAGAGAGATAGTAAAAATAAAGAAAGTGTAATTCAGATTTAGGTCTAAACAAAGTGCGTTGCACATACAATGCAGAGAAATCCAGCAAACAACAAAAGCAGTAGATACAGGGAACAAGAAAAGTTGGAATAAACACACAGGCACCACATTTGAAGTAACCTTTAAGAAGTACGTTTATAGTATTTATCATTTCAGAGTGCTGACACGGTTTAACTAACCTGTCCCTTAAATGTCTTTCCCTGTTGAAAGTTATCATAGGCCAGTCTCTGAATGTCTCCTGTAAAGATGGGTCACTTTGTAGAACCTACAAGTGTTTTAGGTCAACTTCATTTGCTGCAAACACAAGCCAATCTGAATTCAGCAAACATTTCTATTTTGCTTTCATTCTGTACTCCTGGATCTTCACATATTCTTTTTAATCTAGTAAGCATGCTTTTCTTAAGCAGGATATCACGGAAACTTTAAGCAAAAGTTGTGGGCTTAGTATAAAGGGAGGAAGAACAGACACCAACTTTTTTTCTTGTTTTAATATCAAGAAAATTCACAGCTAAAATCAAGTGCAGTCCTGCAAAATTACGGCACAAAAATATTACGAACTCAAATAAGGTACAAACTGATCCTCTCCGAAGAAAAAACATCATCTGTGTAACATTTCAAGAGACTATGGTCAAGTAAAAAGCTGTTCTTCTGAAACATTTAACAAGGCTGAAACTACAAACATTTTAATTAAATATTTGTCCAAAAGGGAAAAAATACTCAACTAGAATTTTGCAAGTTAGGTTGTATTTCAAAGAGTTATTTAAAATATAAATACATGAGCTGTATGCATGTAAATGCATGTAGACCAAGTGTGAATGTGCTTGCAGCAGAGATCTGAACACACTGGGCTCAGCGAGAATGAGTTTTAACCCTCCCCGGCAGTCTGAGGCAACTCTCCATATCTGGAACGTAAATGCATGCAGAGGGTTCCTTTCACCTGTATGCACATGCTATAAAAGCATAAACAGCTTGTAGTAATATATGATCATTACTGTCAGTTATGCTGCTGCCTTTGTGTGTGATCCCAGCACATGTGCACACACACAGAGACAAGGGATGAAGGATACAGCTGCTAATCGGAGAAGACTTGAGGTTAACTAGCACCATCCATCCATCCATTTGCTTCCGCTTATCCTTTTCAGGGTCGTGGGGGGCGCTGGAGCCTATCCCAGCTGTCATAGGGCGAGAGGCGGGGTACACCCTGGACAGGTCGCCTGTCTGTCGCAGGGCCAACACACAGGGACAGACAACCATTCGCACTCACATTCATTCGCACATTCACACCTAGTAACAATTTGGATTATCCAATCAACCTATCCCCACAAGCTGCATGTCTTTGGACGGTGGGAGGAAGCCGGAGTACCCGGAGGGAACCCACGCAAACACAGGGAGAACATGCAAACTCCACACAGAAAGACCCCGGCCTGATGGTGGAATTGAACTCAGGACCTTCTTGCTGTGCGGCAACAGTGCTAACCACTGTGCCTAACTAGCACCATACTATTATTAATTGTGGTTGTGTATTTTCTCCATGTCTCTCAGAGGAAAGGAAAGAACAGATTGTTTTGATGATCCTCCTTTTTCGCTCTTCTGTGTGTGAGAAACTCCTTGACCTGTTAGCGTTATGCGCACTGTTCCAGCACATCTCTTACAATCCATCATGATATTTACTGCACGGACCTTCAGATAAACACCTGATAAGATGAAATATTGATTTTCCCTGCTTTTTTCCTCTCTCACACACACACGTGCACACACGTGCACGCCTTCTTCCACATAATAAAAATCTAACCTCACAGCCTATGTTGCCACCTCTGTATGCTTAAGAGTCATGGAGGGGCCAGTTAAAATGATATGTGTGCAGTTGCTGCTGTGATATATCACCAGTTGATTTTTGTTTTCCATCTCTCTCGTAGAGCAAACAGGAAGCGATCCTCTGCCAGATACATTTTACTTGATCAGTGCCGTACTGGGAGAACAACAAAAAGAAAACAGTTGGAGGTAATTCTTTTTTATATTTGCCTTATACCTTCATAGATTCTGTCCTGCTGAATGAAAGGACTCACTGAGTTGTTGCTATGTCTACATGTGCTTTTGTGTATCTGGAAAAGGTTTTGACAGTACAGCCTGACACATCCTGTGGGAGTATAGACTGCCAGCATTGCTGGTGGAAGCCATTTGGTCCCTCTATGCTCCAAGTGAGCATTGTGTCCTTGGCGTGCAGGCAAGAGCAGTCAACAGAGTCACTTTGTGGGGGGGGGGTTGTGTTTTCTTTTTGCAGCATTTGATTCTGAGGTGCTGGTAGGATGTGGAGTGGGTTCAAATCTGTGACATACAGGTGACATCTGCTCTTTGCCGATGACACCATCCTTCTTGCTTCAGTGAACCGTATTTTGCTGATGTGGGCTGGAGCACTTTGCTGGCTGAAAGCGATGTGGATCAACACCTCTAAGTCGGCAGTAGTTCAGCTGTCTTCGGGTCCAACTCATATTGGGGAGCAGCTGCAACAGTGTAGATGCTGCACTGCACTGGACTGGACCTCCCTTTGCTCTCTGCACACTGATCTTGGACCTGCTGCTCGATCTTCCAGATGGCCTTTTGGCATCTGCGACCACCCCCTCCTCTCTGGGAGAAGCTGGAGTAAATTTCTGGGGAAAATCTGTCCTACTAACCTTTTGTTGTATCAGCATAGTTTTCTAGTTAAATGGACTGACATATAATTTCTTTCCCAGACAGTTATTACCCAAAGAGAATGCAACCTAATTTTGGCAATCCCTCACTTTGCCTGCAAAGCTACCACACGAATGAAGGCGATTTTTGTGAAATAGTTCCTCAACAATTTGGCGAATTAGTCCAAAATCTGGCACAATTAGGTTGACAATGTTTGGGTTGGTATTGGAGCAGTTTGCAGGCCTGAACTAAGAGACTTGCTAACTTTCTTTTGCAAGGATACTGTATATGTGTATGTGTTAACAATGTGACACAACAGAAAAAAAAATGGCTGTAGTGCAACCTACCCATTTATTTCTATTTTGCTTTGTTGACAGGTGAAATATGAGAGTGCTGTCTAAGTCCCACCCTCTCTCAGACCGGCTGCTTGGGACACTTTTCCCATTTTCCCTAAAAACATACTGAAATAAACTGGACCACATAGCAGAGGAATACATTAGATTTCTAAGTGAACCCAGCACAAATATAAAAACCTACTCTATCAAATCATCAGTCTCCAAAGGACAACATCATCTACTGCACATCTGATGGGTGCCCAGGAGAGCCAGACAATAATATCTGAATATACACAATATAATATTTTTTAAGTAATGCTTTTAGCATAGTAGCATTAGGTTCACTGCATAGTAGGCCTAAATGCCCACTGTGCACATTAGCCTGCTGTTATTCGGTGATAAAGTACCGGTGCTTTGTCCATGAATATTAAGTGGTCAGTGTTGATGTTCTTATCATCAGCCTATTTATTTTATAAATCTTATTTAAATAACAGCAAGTGCATAGCTGCTGGTGTTGATTGTGTTTGTGTTTTGTGTATGCTTGCTATCAGATGAACAAGTGGGTGTTATGGTACAGAGGAAAGCCCCTGCAGGTACAGTCTTTATGTGTCAGCTTTACCAGTAAATAACAGCAGAGGTGGGATAAATCTGCCTTTCTTCTGAGCCACTTCCCAGCTACAGTATTTGTTATTCTGCTTTATAAAAATATTATATTTTAATGAGATATTTAACATCTTTAAATTGACAAATTATGTAGGAAAACATGCATAACCAATCTATTGTACATTTATATATACCCCCACAGCACCCCCTAGATGTTGCTATAGCTCTGGAGGCAAGATCTAGTCAATGGCTACAACTGCCTTCATTCAGTTGAGGCTGCCACAAGGTTGAATCGTATTGGAAAGGTTAAAAAATGAACTCACCACATAATTGTTCTGTGTGGTGGGTGCAGCCTATCCCCAGAGGCCCAAATCACTTTTTTGGTCTCAGCGTATAAAGATGACTTTAACCCTCTGTACCACACAACAGCCACAGCTGGCCAATGTGCTTCTACTAAAGTGTTTTTCAGGAATAAAAAAAAGAAAGAAATATA
>NW_024582500.1:1226637-1234406 GCF_018398535.1 Haplochromis burtoni
TATATATATATACACACACACACACACGCACACACACATATGTTTTCACCCCCAAGGAAATCCCAGTCCATGGTTATTTACTCTGAAAGAGCCTGTAAAACTTAGTGTAAGACATCCGATGCCGATCGATGAGTCAGTTCACGATCACTTATGTTGGATGACAGCGATAATTACTGTCGGTAAGCACTGATGTTTTTTCCGCTGCTGTTAGCCTTTGTTAGCTGGAGTTAGAGAAACTTTTTCTGAAGTGGGTCTAACATTGTCAGACCCTTAGTGAATTAAACTGTCATCCAACGTGAGAATGTAATCAAAGTGTTTATTAGAGGGAAAGTGTGATTCTTCAGACATTCAAGGCTAACATTACCTGACATAATGTTAGCTTAAAACCTGCACACACTTGCTGTGCGCACACTAGCTAACTTGTGTAATGTGTTCTGTTGGTTGGTACATCCACTAAGTTTATCCCTCAGTTTTTCTGCGTCTAGTATAGTCATATAGTTTAGAGTGTATGAATATGATGTTATTACCAAACTTGCTAGCCTTAGCTGTTAGCTGCTAGCTTCAAAATCTAGAGTCGAAAAGCAATCGATGACTACGAAGAAATGTTTCAATATACAGCCTATGAGTCATACACATAGATACACACAGTACACACTGACACCATATAAAATGCATGGCTTAGATCGAGCCAACATCGACAGCAAAAATACACATTGCCTAACCACACGCTGCTCATATGATACCTCTCACCCCCGTATCTCATGCTCTATCCGCAGATCACAGCATGTTGTTAATGTTAAAATGACTCATTCAACTGTATTCTAACTACATTCATTCACAACTCTGCGCACGTTAAACAAACGGGAGACTGCACAAACCCAGTGCACCTTTATGGTGCCAGTGCTTGTCATGCTTTTCAGAGACCCACTGAGACCTTAGAGACTGTGGGTGTATGTCACATGCTGGCTGCAAAATTAATTGCCATAAACTCAATGTTCTCGGTTTGACTTGAAAAAGTAACAGAAAAAAAAATACTGGCAAAAGATTCATGTATACAAATATTAAATTGAGCAGCTGCAGGGATTTTTCAAATCCATATAAATATGGTTTTTTAGGTAGAAGTTCCCTAATAAAAGCAATTTTACCATTTAATATGGAATCAGTGTACAACAGACATACAGCAGACCACAGACCATTATTTACCATCTGCTCATAAAGGTATCAAATATGAACTATTTACATTAATATCAAAATCAAAAGAAAGCGTCACACACAGCCAGCTGTGGGCATAAACACACCAGCAACATGTAACTGACATCAGGCGAGCTTCAGACACTGAGATCAGCCTGAGCCACATTAATGACTACAGAGTCCGACATTGTTTTGGCAAAGTTGCACACCGATTCAATATTGATTTTAGTGACCTCCGATTGGCGTAACCGGGTGTCATTACTGCCGACGTGAATTATGATTTTACTGAATTTACGTTTACCCTTAGGGATATGAGAGAGAAATAGCCTGAAAATAGAAAATACTTAAAAGTTGATTTTTGATGTCGGAGAGCTCTGCGTGAGCACACACCTCTGCTTTTGAACTTGCTGCAAATTTCATTATGGACCAGTCTCAGTGGAGAGAAACAAAGAAAATAACCCTGAAATGCTGGAAACCCCTCCACTTATGGACAAAAATACACTGAGGATGATAGGTTGTGTTTAACAAATTGGAAAATCTGAGATCTGAGCATTTGTGGAAAGACATGAAAGTAGGCAATATTTAACACATTTTCTTCTTTCCATGGGGGTGGGAGGTGGGGGGTGGGGGTGGTCTTGCCTCATTATATGGGTGGGGCAGAATACCGGGGTGCTGGTGATGGAGCTTCCTACTTATACCCTGACTGTTGCTGCTTTCATCTGACCATTTTAAGATTTCTTTTTCTTTTTTGTTTGCTCAATCACTTAACATTGACCTATGCAGCATTCAGTGATACAAAAGAGTATCTAACTCAAGGGATGAACCAAAGTTGTGTCTGTACACAGACAAATTGGCAAACAACCAATAATTAATTGCAGCTTTAGGCACTTTTTTATTATTTTTTTAGTCTATTAAAACAGTATGGGATTTGAACAGTGCTATCACCTGAAAACAGTGTGACCTTAAAAAAAATTATGGAAAATGGACAAGCGGAAGACAAAAGAAGAAGCAGATGAAAAGCATCTAAGAGCTGTGCCATTAAGAAATAGGAAAAAGTCTAGCAAAGAGTTAACACATGACCTAAGAAATACATGTAGCCCTTTAGTTTCATTAAATTCATCTACAGGTATGCTTTTACTGCCAATACAGTAAAAGCATACCTGGACAGAAAAACACACAGTTGAACACTATCAGTCATGATTGGGCCCCAACCCTGAAGCAGTGTGGGATCACCTTGACAGAGATCGGTACATAAGGCAGCAAACATCCAAAGAAGAGCCTGTCCAAAGACATATCAGACTGTGTTGGAGAAACAAATCTTGACTTTCAGGTCATTTCTCAAGTTAGAGTTGTAAAAATTCTGCATTTGCCTTCATATTGTATTTCTATGTGTGTTTGCAAATTTCATTTAATTGCTATGCCTACACCGATCAGGCATAACATTATGATCACCTGCCCAATATTATCTTGGTCCTCCTTTTGCTGCAGAGTCTTAGACTCCACTAGGCTCCTAAAGGAATGCGGTGGTATCTGCACCAGGATCTTACCAACAGGTCCTTTAAGTCCTGTAAGTTGTGAGGTGGGGCCTCCATCGATTGGACTTCTTATAGATGCTTGAATGGATTGAGAGGAATTGAAGATCATGTCAACACCTCAGAATTGTTCTGCAACTTCCACATAGATGTCAAGACTCAAGGTTTCCCAGTGGAGCATTTCCCAAAGTATTACACTGCCCCCAGTGGCTTGATATCTTCCAATAGTGCATCCTGGTGTCAGGTGTTCCCCAGATAATGGAACACCTGACCCCCATCCAACGGTGGATGGGGGTCAGCATGGGCCTTGTGGCTGGCCTGCAGATAGGGAGCCACATACGCAACAAATTATAATGCTCTGTGTATTCTAGCCTGTTTGCTTGATTGGAATACACAGGCCAGCCTTTGGTCCCCACATCGATCAGTGACCCTTGGCCATCCATGACCCTGTCACTGGTTCACCAGTTTTCCTTCCTTGGAAAATGCGCACATCCTTGCTCACCAGGAACACCCCACAGCAGCTGCAGTTTTGAAGATGCTCTGATGCTCAGTCATCTAGCCATCAAAATGCTGTCTTAGTCCTAACATTTGCCCATGTTTCCTGCTTCTAAAATGTTGGCTTTGAGAACAAAATGCTCACTTGCTCCTTAATGCATCCCATCCACTAACAGGTGCCATGATGAAGAGATAATCAGTGTTATTCACTTCACCTGTCAGTGGTCAGAATGTTATGCCTGATTGGCAAATTTCCCATTTTCCAAGCAAAATACAAAGAAATGAGGGGAGCTCGACACTTTTGCCCAGTACTGTAACTCACTAGTTAATAACACTTACATAATTGAGCTGAACCCTGAACTCTGGTGCAGCTAGTTAGAAGCGAGCAGCCATAATTGGTTTTCCTCCTCTGAATACAAACATAAATACTGAACGCACAAGTGCTGCCTTTTATCTGATGAATCCATTGAAACGGCTCTACCACCATCACGGAGTGAGCGACCCTCGGTTTTATCTCAACAACCGTGTCCATGAAAGCTGTGATCCCGGTTGTCGAGGTCACCGGCATTCTGCTGAATTTCTGTTGCAACAGAAAAGTAACTACCAAACTTTTCTGGATAAATATAACATTGAAATGAATGCATGTACTCGGAGAGGAGGATGGTATTTTGGTGTGAGCTCTCCCAAGGTGTTGCTTTGTGACACCAATAAGGCAGACTGTAGCTCTGTAATGAGCTGAGAAATGGCATCCCACTCCTTGGCTCTCTGGTGGCCGGAGTGAAACAGGCCTCGTGCTATTTTTTGACAAGAACTGACAATACGTGTCCATCGTTCTCGGGGAGCGAGAAAGAAAAAGAAAAAGCAGAGCGACTGGACTTTGTGCACTGGCACCATGTCATCGCCGGGGTTAGTGTTTTCTCACACAGCACTGTCTGCGAACACTGTATTTATTTCCACACAGATGTTCTGGAGATGACAAATCGAGTCCCCCGCTGTTTACTGCGTTGTATTTTCAATAACACATTATTGTTTAGAGCATTCAGTGGCACCTACTCACTTATCTTTAAGTGGACTTAAAAGCAAGCCTTTGTGTTTATAGCATGCTTGGCACTTTATATGTACCCCATTACTTTTGTTGCCCAAGAAGAGAACATTTATTGTGATTGTAAATGTCGTCCATGTCCATTCAATTGCTCTTCAATAGAGTGGTTTATTTGGGAAGATTATTTCCTGGTTGCCAACAAGGAGGTTTATTTACTCTCCTTTTGGACATCTGTGCTTTTTTTATACTTTGGCACACTTTCAGGGTTGCACAGTCCAGTGCTGTCTGCGCAGCGTCAACTTTAGAGGGATTCGTTTCTGGAGAAGCAAGGCTCTGTGCGTAAGTGATGGCTGCAATCTGTCTTTTCAGTGTTGTTCTCCGGCAACAGATCAGCAGCTCGTGGCGGCTGGCGGAATTTGGTGGGCGAGTGGAATGCAACAGCTGATGTTTTTCATGATGCAATCCTAGCATGAAGTGGGCAAGCACATCATCGGCAGCTCGGCAGCCTCTTTTATTCAGCCGTTATTTACTCAGCACTTCAGCCCGCGGGCACATGACTCCACAGATGGTTAAGGTGGGGAAACACGATCGTTGTAGGGCCATTGTTGGAGCTCAGACCTTTGTAAAATAGTATACAAACATGGAGAAATGAATGCAAAGAGGTAAAAGATAAAAATTCATGTGAACCTGAAACAAATGGCCACTTTTTGTCTATTGATGTTGCCCTTCCATTTAATTCTCTTCTTTATTTATTTCTGAAAACCTGTAAATGTACAATGCATCACTTCCTGTAAACTCGAGTACCATCCTAGTGGGGGAAACAAAACAACAAAAACCAACCAGTCCAGTCGCAGAGAGCTTTTAACACTCACCGCAGAAGCTTTTATGAACTAGATATAGCCTCTGTCATTATTGTTTTATATCAGTGTGTAGAGATAGACGTCAGTGAAATGAAAAGCTTTTATTGCAAACGTTAAAGCTGCACATTAGTGGGGGTTTTATTAACCGTGGTTCAAATCAAAATAAGTGATATGAAAGCAATCTTTGTTATTACATCACGTTTTCTCTCATCCTTTTAATGTTTTTACCTTCTCACTGCCTCCTGTGCTCCCTCTGGTTTTACCTAACTCTTAGTTATGGTGCCAGGAATCAGTCTGTACATGCTGTTAGCTTAGCATTGTGCAGTATCATAAAAGCTGGTGATTTCTATGTTTTATTCTCAGGTATGTGAGTTAATTGGGATATGAGTCTGGATGATGCAACAGCAGCTCCTATACATGCACATACTGCTGTCTGATTATGATCCTTCCCTTCCTTCTGAATATTCCCTCAGTCTTTGTCAGACTGTGAAGTAATCCAACAGAAAATTCAGAAAATGTTGGGATGCTGTGGAAAATAAATAAAAGCAGACTGCGATGAGAACAAATCAAACATATCACATGTTTATACTGAGACTTTTTACCATTTTATTTTCATGAAATAGCAAAATGAAATCCTTCAGTGTGCAAAAGAGAAATTTCAGAGGTCTTTCCTTCCAGCTGCTGTCAGACTCTACATTATACAACAGCAGTGAATGTACCCATGTGAAAAACACCACACATGCACAAACTGGGGTCTGTACAGCTCTCCATGTGCAATACTCAATACCTAAATCCAACCACGCCACTATGAAGCATTGAGCTTTGCTGCTGCCAATCTACCAATGCTACCAAGGTGCTACCTGCAAAATAAAACCCAACAACAAAACAAAAAAGGTGGCTATAAATTATGGTACAATTTTAGAATAATGTTCCTCAACATGAAAGTCTGAATATTTTTGTCATCTGCAGTATAAGAATCAAATCAAAATATTAATAAATGTGAAGGAATCTGTGTGCGCAATGGACAAGGGCAAACTTCCCGCCCTCCGGTGGGAACCAGTTTGCCATGCCATCCGCAAATAGTGGTTAAACTTCAGTCACGCAAAACAGAAGCTATACATGAACATAAAACTCAAAACTTTTAAATATGGACTGAGGCAAAGTGCAAAGCTGGAATTGGCAGCTTTCACATGTTAAAAGGGACTATTAGTGCTAAAAGGTTTACACAGGTTTTAGAGCAACATACGCTCCAGATGATCCTTTTCAGAGAAGGCCTTACATATTTAAGCAAGACCATTCTAAACACTGCATATATTACAACAGCATGGCCTCGTAGAGATTTGTAAATCACTGCATTCTGTCTTTATTCACAGTTACACACTGTCCCGACTTATTTATTTGAACGTATTTGAAGTTTTGACACTGGCTCATTGAATCTTGTATATTTTGCCTCTGCAGCCTCTGCAGCCTCTGCTTCATGCGTTGTATGGTACTAAGTACATGGCCATGCAACACAACAGCTGCTAAATTTATATTAAATATTGGAAACAGTTTCACCAGAAACATTAACCCTTAAATGTCAGTGTTCTGTTACTACTTGACAAGATTCGTATCTTAAGCATTTTTAGCTAAAAATGAGTAAATAAGAAACAGAACTCAGACTATATTCTCGGTCAGTTCTGGAAAAATACAAAGACAGGCTAAGCCAAGCGGATGCACACTGCAAACTAAATTAATTGGCCTTTACTTTTCCCCAAGCACCAAAGCAGCATATGACAAAAACATGGAGTCCACCCAGTCATAGCACCACATTCCAAAGGTTTCCAAATGGCTTTTTGTTTGGATTTGCATGTTTGCTCCTGCCAAAAAGAATGAGCAATTAAAGCATGTTGCACTCAAGTAAGACAGGCGGTGCTTGGCAAAAATCACACTCTTCGGCTCAACCCTTCAGAAAATAAGCAATTAACACCTGCTCTTCTAACCTCACTCACTCCTGATGACACTCACAATCACACTGCTTCATTAAATCCAAAAATACATCCACATGTATGTGCATGTATACGGCTGCTGTCCTAACTTTACTTCTTTTTTTTTTCTTTTCTTTTTTTTTTTTCCCTTTTGCCTGTCCCATTTGGTTCTTTAGCCGTCAGAATTGTTGTCTGAAGACCAACAAGGATATCCAATGGATTTATTTTGCCAAATGGATCATCATGGCATTGCCATATTGGTCCATTTGATTGACCTTTGTTTTTATTATTTATTTTATTTTATTTTCAATTGTTACAAACGGGACAGACATGAGTGAGGGATAGGAAAGGGAGAAAGAAAGAGAAAGGAAAAGAAAAACAGAAGGGGAGAGGGACAGTGAGAAAGGGAAAAAAAAAGAATAAAAAATATCCTGGATCACCTGTTGAGAGAAGAAGAATAGAAAACAAGCAAAAAAAACCCAAAGCAACATACTAAACACAAATCAAATCAAATCAAATCAAATCAAATCACTTTTATTGTCACATCACATGTGCAGGTACATTGGTACAGCACATGTGAGTGAAATTCTTGTGTGCGAGTTTCACAAGCAACAGAGTTGTGCAAAATACAATAATGTAAACAAGCAAAATACAAGAATGGCTACATCTGAAACTAATAAAT
>NW_024582500.1:1236098-1267125 GCF_018398535.1 Haplochromis burtoni
TAAAACAAGGGAGAGCATGGTGCTGCTGCCAGAGAGCAGCAGGTGTTAGCACGGCCCCTCCCGAGAACCCTCAATGTCTACATGGATTTAAAATTGAGAGGTGGGCACCAGCGCCAGAGGTAGGTTTGAATACACAGACCGTCCACTGGACGCCGTTAACAAGCCCACCCTCAAGGCCCTATATGTATGTGTTATGAGAGTGTAAGTAATGTGGATGTCTAAGCTGTGAGATAAAATTGAGGCACAGGTGGCCAGAAGAGGACAGAAGGGAGTGGGGGGGGGGATGTCTCCCCTGCACCTGGTGACACACCCGCACCCCAAGGCCCTACCTGTGTGGGTGGGTGTGGTGGAGCGGGAAGAGGGAGGTAGCCAGGGATGGGGAGGAAAAGAAGGGAGGGGAGGATGCCCCTCCCTAGGGCCAGCTCCCCCGCTGACCCCAGTAGGCTAACTTTACTTCTTAATCGCAAACACACAACAAAGGGAAGACTGTTTTCTGCTCGTGTTCTGGCAGTTTCAGCACTATTGATAGTCCCCTATTTCATTTATTCTTTTTATAGTCTTGGACACACATATACACACACATTTATGTGTACACTGACAGAGTATAGTAAGGTCTCTTTGCTATTCCTCAAGATCAGGAACATAGTGTACTTGCTGATACACTACACATTGTACCCAACATTCTTTCAAAACGGTTGATAGAGACACAAAATTGGAGTCCACAGCAAGAACAGCCTAGATTGGTGCTCTGTGTGTGTGTGAAGATGGGGCACCGGACATTACAAACCCTAATGACCCATCAGCTCCCTGAATATAATCTACTGTACTTCCTGACTTTCTGTAATAACACATGGGATAAATTGTAGTCAGGGTTACTGTTAAAACCTGCCCATACTAGATGGCAATATCTACATGACAATGAAACCTCTGTCTATTAGTCAAAAGTTATTATCATTTTAAGTTATATAATTTGTTCTGACACACTCCTAACATTGTTTCAGTCTTCTACTTGGTTGTCAGGCCTTATTTTGAAGCTTCTCTGTTGGGTCTTTGAGTGCCAGAGGTTACCATTTGAATGGGAAGATGAGGTTGTTACAAGGTTGGATCTAAAGGGGGCTTGTGGAGGCCCTGGCCACCACCAAAATTTGGTCAATTTTGTGTTAAAAACAATGTTCTCAATGCATCATTTTAAATATATTTATATATTTTAAATATTAAACAATACTAGCAAACCCCACACCACCCACAAGTCTTTGTTTTGGTTAATAAAACAATAATTTATCGTGAAAATACAACTTCCTTTTTCTTTATTGTGATTACATAACACATTTACGGATTTTCATTATGTTTATATATTCATACAAGCAGGTCTTACATTAACTGTCATCACCTAATCCTGTTGAACAACATCAGCACAGACACACATAGCACTAAGCACATGGTTTAATATTTTAATGAAGGAAGGTCTATACAGCATAGTAGTAAATTTACCAGATCAGTACTGTTACAAATTTACAACAAATTTGTTAGATGTGATATTTTGAATGACATAAATATGTAAAATGAAGTATATCTTAAAACAATATATTATATGTATTGTAACATTAATGATGAATTATAGATTTTACATTTATAGATTTTGTAGACTTTAAGAGCTTTTATAGTGGCATATTTCAATAACTTGATTAATAATCAGCAGCACTGATTAGATGAAAAACCCCACAGGGAGCCCCTCCAACCAGCATTCATTACAGTTATGTCAGGCAGAGTTGGCTTCACTTGATGAAATAGAATTGACTTATTGACCAACCAGGTGGGACTATAACCCATACCACTACCACACTGCCATTATCCACAAGTGGAAGCCACTTACTATTTGGCTTCACACCTATTAATGTAGAGCACTATTAGCAATTAAAGTAGAACATGTGCACTTTCAGAGTTTCTAGTAAGTAATTATTTTACTAAACTAAAAGCAACCCAGAAGACATCCTGGAATTTTCATTAAGTCTGTTGTTTTGGAAGACTTAGTAGGAAAGCCCAAATTAGTTCTGGCCATTCAGCTGCTATCCGGTTGTTCAGTCTGACGTCACTAGCCGTGTCTGGACCTAAACTCCGCTGCAGGTCCATATATCAAACGATCACTAAGGCATTACTGAGAGTTGAAAAACTGTCTAAAGTCTTTCATCTTTAATAAAACGATCAGCGTTCTGCTCTACCAGGTGTAACAATTGAGTTTAACATCCAGGCATCCATGAAAACGGAATTTATGACATTTAACGGAGTTAAAAGGTAGCAGGGAGTTAGCTTGCTAGCTTCTATCTAAATACAATATAGCATGTCCTGACTGCGGAGTTTTGGAAACAAATTAAAACGTACAGCTCTGTTATCACTTTCAGCATAAATGAAGACAGAAAACTAAACAGCAGTGACATTTGTAGGGTTACTGAAGTTGGCCTAGCTGGTATATATTGATGTGCTACGTGACCGCTAGCGACACAGCTATGTTAGCATAATATAAACAAGCTAACTTTTTTTCCACTCGATAAAAGTTTACGTGAGTGTTCTCGGTGGACACGAACAAATGTAATCGCATGGCAGGATGCTGTAAAAGGACCAAACTTCAGCCAGGAGAACAACTGAGATAATCCATCCACAATACGAGGTTAGTCATTCATATACTGCTGCATTAGCTGGGCTGTAGTTACATCCTAAGGTTTTAAAAACTGATCTTAAATCACACTCTCATTACACATACATATAGGATCTTGGGGGTGGGCACGATACACGGAATCCAAATTACCATCAGGGTGTACACCTCACCCCTGGCGTCGTTGCCCACCTCTCAATTTTAAATACACGTAGACATTGAGGGCTAGCAGGAGGGACTATGCGCTTACCTGCTGCTCTCTGGCAGGTAGCTCCATGCCCTCCTGGGTTTTAAATGCACCTTAGAACACACATGCATCAACACTACAATGAGCGGGTGGAGGGAGGTTTGGAGTCTTCTCTCACCCCCATTCTCTGCGGCCTGCTGGAGCGGGGGGGCTAGGAGGAGGAGTTGGCCGTCCGACTGCGGTCTGGAGTGTGGGGCCTCCCTGCTGCTGCGGAGTCGGGGCGGTCTGCCTCCCCCCACCGCAGGGAAAAGGGTAACACCACCTGGGTCTGGGTGCAGTTCCCCCCTCCAGGGGCAAGGGTACCTAGACCCGGTTCGTAGAGTACGCTTGGGGAGTGTGATCGTGTGTACAGCGTCTCTTTATGTCTGTCTCCACGTTGGTTGAGTGTGGAGTAAGTGCATATGAGAGCATGAGGGTGGGAATGGATGTTTGTGTCTGTGTGTGCCTGTATGTCTGTGTCTATATGTCAGGTTGGGTGTCAGACGCCACCTCTCTGGGGACATCTCAGGCCCTCCAAGGTTTGGAGGCCTATCTCCCCCTACCACCACTTCCCCTGCCAGTGGCGGGGGAAGTGGTGACATCGGTGCGTTTTTGTGTCCGGGGATGGGCGTCCAGGTACACACCGGCTCACTCCTTGGCGGCCGCTTATCGGGGCCTGGAGCCTGGGGCTCGCTCGGGCCACTTCGGAGGTGGGGTGCCCCCGGCCTCTCGGCCTGGGGCTCGGTCACTCAGGCACAGCTGGCTGCCGGCGGAGCTCACGGGCGCGTCACTGCAACTCCCCCTGGCTTCTGCTCCGCGGCTGCTGAGTGAGCCCTCATCTGGGACTCTCCTCAGCTCTTTCTGGGACAGTGGCGCGGCTGCCCCTCTGTTGGTCTTCCTTGGTCTCTTGTGTTCTGGGGGCCTCTGGATGTCTGGAGTTTTGATCTCCTCCATACCTGCTTCATGCCCTGGAGGACGGGGCTGTGGCCCCCCCACACCCTCTAGCAGATCATTACATGAAGGAACCTTTTAAAAACAAGCGCGTCCATGCTCACAGGTGTACACACGGGTGATCACACCCACAAACTACACCCTTTTTGGCTCCTACCTCAAAGCACACTGTGTTCTGTTGATCTTATGTGCTGCACAATAATGTTTAATATTTAGTATTTACTGTCATATTCCCATATATCATTGTGATGTTGTTTATTCTATTACTCTTGTTCTCTTCTGCTTGTTTTCTTTTTTCTTTCTCAGCAGGTGATCCAGGTGATTGATATATGCATTTTTTTTTCTCTGCCCGTTCTGTTGGTTTTTGCCCTTCTCCCCCGTCCCTCTTCTCAGCTGTTTCTCTTTCCCTCTTTCTTTCTCCCCTTCTTTCCCCCAGTCAAGTCTGTCCCGTATTCAGTAAGTGAAAATAAAATAAACAATAAAAGGTGAATCAAATGGACCATTACGGCAAGGCTGGGATGGTCAATTTGGTAAAGTAAATCCGTTGGGCATCTTTCTTTGCCTTTAGACAACAATTCTGATGGCAAAAGAGCCAAACGGGACAGGCCAAAAAAAAAACAAAAAAACAAAACAAAAACAAAACAAAACCCTGATCTTAAATAAATGATTACCGGTAATAAAAGCCGAGGGAGGTCAACAGTGATCACTGACTGTTTTAGGAGCTTTTTGAGATTAAATAGAAGAAAATACATAACATTAAACATGTTAACAACACAAAAGCCATATTAAACGCAGACTACTTTAGGCCCGAAAG
Organism: Haplochromis burtoni; assembly: GCF_018398535.1. Lineage (NCBI taxonomy): Eukaryota > Metazoa > Chordata > Actinopteri > Cichliformes > Cichlidae > Haplochromis > Haplochromis burtoni. Next base: position 1,240,740 of record NW_024582500.1, read on the forward strand.
CAGGATTCGTCACGTCATCACTGAACAATCGGATTGACTACATTTGGGAACCTCTTTAGATGGACATTTCCAAATATAGGCCTTAAGTTGTCAAAGTTTTCAGTTCTGTTAGGATAGGTACACAGGTAATTCTTGGTAATTCTGGACAGAGCCAGCCTGTGTTTTCTACCTGGCTTCTTTAGGGTCTGTAAACACATTAGGAATGTCACCAGAACTGATATTTACAACACCTTTTGATAGCAAAAATGTGCTGCTTCTGCAAAATCTCAACCCCCTCTGATTGATAGGAAAGGCAGTAAGAGTCGGGCACAGGAGTATCAGTACGAAAAAATCCAATATGCAAACAATGCTATCATTCTTTTCAGACAGAGGGAAGGATTTCTTCTTATTTAGCGAGGCATCTAAAAGTCTGGGATGTACATGTGTTAAAATAATTTAAGGTCACTCAGCTTTACTTTGACATCTATGGTATGCTGGTCAACACAGTCACCTTCTAAAGATCCTTAGTTTGAGACCAGGAGGAGACACAAACCCAGCCTCAGGAGACCTAAACTAGTGTCAGTTCCAAGCCCGGATAAACAGAACATTTGGTACACGTGTACCACAACTGTACCAAATGTGGTGAACCCACCTGTTATAAAGGAGCAATGTTACGTTTAAATTTATGGAACAACCATTTTTTCTTACAAATTATTCACAGCAGTCAATTCAATTCATATTAAATTATAAAGTGTCACATCACTACAGCAGTTGCCACAAGGCTCTTCATATAGTACAATAAAGACTCTACGATAATCCAGTAAACAATAATTAGTCACCTTCTACCACCACAGCACACATGGAAGATTCTGTTGTTTAACTCTGCTTCTAACATACAGTTATTGTTTGGTAATGAGCGGCATCAGGGGAGAGCGTTCAGTCGTAATAGTTAACTGATTATTCAGCATGCATTAGCATCTAATGCTAACTATGATTTTAGGTTTTCTTGTTTTTTCATTTAACAAGACTTGATATTTATTTTATTATCGTTACTGGAATTGCAAAACAGGGCGAGAGGCAGGGTACACCCTGGACAGGTCACCAGTCTGTCACATAGACAGACAACCATTCACGCTCTCATTCACACCTATGGACAACTTGGATTATCCAATCAACCTATCCCCACAAGCTGCATGTCTTTGGACGGTGGGAGGAAGCCGGAGTACCTGGTGGGAACCCACGCAAACACAGGGAGAACATGCAAACTCCACACAGAAAGACCCTGGCCTGATGGAGGAATTGAACTCAGGACCTTCTTGCTGTGCAGCAACAGTGCTAACCACTGTGCCACCGTGCTGCTATTTGTAAGATAAATAAATAAATTTGCACCTCTTTAGCTTTCTGACACTCTGGATTGCCCTCTGCTGCACCCCTGGCTGTATTGCACCCAGTTTGCATGCAGCTGGAATAACAGGAGGTGGAATACCTCTCCTTAGTTGGCTCTATCCACAGTTTCTCTGCCAGCATCATTCACAGCGTGAATATCATAAATCACGCCTTGCTGTTATTTTGATTGGTTTATCCAAAAGCTCAACCATTTTGAAATGACAGTGCTGTATAGCGAAAAAAACAAAGAGTCTGTGCTGAGGGTGCTGTTTTGAGCTATGGACTTTGAGAGAGCTGTCAGAGCTGAGATTCATAAAAGCTAACCACCTGCTGGCTTTAGCTTTTTCTATTGAACAACAGACTGCTGTCCTCATCTCATCTCATCTAACTGCTGCCAAGAAAAAAAGCTAATTTGCGTGTTTCCCAAAATGTCAAACTGTTCTTTTAACTTGTACTCCGCCGCTGTAAACCTTTTACAGAGTTCCAGTTATAGACACGCAACTTAGGCAAGCATTTGTGGATCTGTGGACTGAAAGCTGCCGTGTTTTAACTAGTTCTACAACATCTTTTAACACAGCAGACTTGAGTGTCTGTTATGAAACTTTCAAAAGCAACATAAAAACTGTCCTCTAGTCAGCCTCGGCTAATAAGCTGCCTTTGACTTTATTTCACAGGCCACTCTATCAGCTTGGTTTCTGTGATGTTTTGGGCAGCTTGTTTGCTGGTGCTCTGCTGAAGGATTACCTTCTCTTTTTTTTCTTTCCCTCCGCTGGGAGAGTAAACAGAGATGGGCAAAAGAGACAGAAAAGTAAGGAGGGGGCGAAGGAATTATCCCATACTTTTGTCTCTGCTGTGAGGCATTGAACAGCAATAATGACTTGATGTGGAGGCAGATAAATGCATTTGATAGATCCATATATCGGGAGAAAGACAGACAGACGGGGCAAGAAAGAGAATTAGAAAGCCTTCTTTTCTGGGCCCAGCTGAAGCCTGGGAAATAGCTCAGAGCCTTTCAGAAGGGACATGATTTATTTAAACTAGTTTACATGAGGGAGCAACATCACGCAGCTCACCACTCTTCTAATTCGGCCTTAAAAAAAGAAAAAAAAGGGGGAAGATGGGCAGTAGGGAAACCTTTTTTTCTCAATTGCTCAAAATAAAGACGTACAATCCCCACTTTTTAAGTCTGCAGCTCCAGCGTCACGTCGTTCTCCCCAAAATGATTTCCTTTACACTTGTCAAGCATGATCGAATTAAGCCGGACTACCAGGAGAATACAATGAAAACAACAAGAATGCAGAGATGACAGAAGGAACTGCTAAAACATGACAGGCTAACAGATACGAGAGGAGTGAAGGAAACGTGAATGAAAAAGCGGTTTGAAACTGCCTCAGGTTTTGGTGTGAGTGGCTGCTGAAGTAAAATCTCATCATCCAGTATAGATTTAGCTTCTTGCAAATTCCAAAACAAACATATATAGTAGCAGATGCCAGCCATAAATGTGGCAAATGTGCATCCATCTGTTAATAGATTACTTTTTCACATTCTGATTGCTCTCCAGCATCAATTTTTATACAGATCTAAGAAAAGATCCACCCTTAAAACACTATCAGGAGGATTTTCTGTCATAGTGGTGGATATGTATATTAGGCTTCGAATAGTGTGGTTCGTGTATGTATAGGTAATGCTTATACTGCCTCTTTGATGCCTTGTGTACAAGTCTAGTACTATGAAGCCAGTTATCAGCTCACAAAGTTAATCCAAGGTTTCTGATGTAGGTATAGTTGAGTCATCAAAGGGGTGGAGCTGAAAACACCTGACCAATCACAAAGATCAGTGTAGCTGATTTAGAAAAATATGAAAGGATTACACACATCTGATGGATCTGATGGATTTTAAGTGAGTATTCTAATCAATTATTTTTAAAAGTAAAGTAAGTTAAATATAAAAACTGATTTAAAATTAGTCACAATGTAAATTGGATGTAAAGTCCATAAGTACAAGTAGGTGCTCTTTTTTTAAGATCATATATTAATCTTATGAAAGAGTAAAAGTGCTGTGAACGTTTTGCAGCCAACAGGAAAAAAAATTATAAGGTTGCCTCTAAAAATATCTTATTGATCATCAGGGAAATGTGAATATGCTAGATGCTGTTGGCAAACTCTGTTCTGAAGGATCTTTCTGGAAAGGTGATGCTAATTTTCAGAAATGTGATTGGTCGGTAGGCAACAGTTTTAGCTTGCCTTCAAGACCTTGAAAAGGACAAAATCATTGACCGCCTTACATATCACCGCCTTTACCCAGGGGATGCCATACCCTGCATTTACGGACTTCCTAAGATCCACAAAGAAGGTGTCCCACTCAGACCCATTGTCAGTCGCATAAACTCAACAACTTACAACATTTCGAAACACCTTGCTACCATCCTAGCACCTCTTGTGGGGAACACCCCACATCACATCAAGAACTCCACCGACTTCATCGACAAGGTCCAAAAACTTACCCTGGATCCAGATGAAACCATGGTGTCCTTTGATGTAGTCTCTCTCTTCACTTGCATACCCACAACCGAGGTAGTGGAGACTGTCAGAAAACGACTACAAGAAGACAGCTCCTTGGAAGACAGGACCAACTTCACACCCGATCAGATTTGCACACTGTTAGACCTCTGCCTCACCACTACATATTTCAAATACAACAAAGGCTTCTACAGACAAAAACATGGCTGTGCCATGGGCTCCCCCGTGTCACCTATTGTAACCAACCTTTACATGGAAGAAGTGGAAAGAAAGGCTCTTCGCTCTTTCAAAGGGAGAGTACCCAGCCACTGGTACAGATATGTAGACGACACCTGGGTCAAAATCAAAACACAAGAAGTGGAATCCTTCACTGCTCACATTAACGCTGTGGATAAAAACATCAAGTTCACTAGGGAAGACACAAAGGATGACTGTTTGCCTTTACTGGACTGAGCTGTGCACATTGAAGAGAATGGCAACCTCAACACTGAAGTTTACCAGAAGCCCACACACACGGACCAGTACCTCCTCTTTGACTCCCATCACCCTCTGGAACACAAACTTGGAGTAATTAGGACCCTACACCACCGGGCAGAACATGTTCCCTCTAAGCCTGAAGGGAAAAAGAAGGAACACACACATGTAAAGGAAGCACTTAAAACATGCGGTTATCCTAATTGGGCGTTTATAAAGTCAGCAAAGAGGCACAGAAAAGAAGACCAGACACCAGCGAGGGAGGATAAGAAGGACAGACACAACAATATTGTCATCCCCTATATAGCCGGTGTATCAGAGAACCTCAGGAGGGTTTTCTCCAAGCACGACATCCCAGTGTATTTCAGACCCAGCAACACGCTCAGACAGAATCTGGTTCACCCGAAAGACAAAACTCCAAAACACAGACTTAACAATGTGATGTATGCTGTACAGTGCAGCGAGGAATGCCCAGACCTCTACATTGGAGAGACCAAACAGCCACTTCACAAGTGCATGGCACAACATAGAAGAGCCACCTCCATAGGACAAGACTCAGCAGTCCATCTGCATCCTAAGGATAAAGGACACTCTTTCGAGGATGCCAATGTTCACATTTTGGACAGAGAGGTCAGATGGTTTGAAAGAGGAGTGAAAGAAGCATCTATGTCCACTGTGAGCAAACGTCTTTGAACGTTTACGACACCAACTGTCTGCCATCTATAATCCAGTTTGGAGATCCCTTCCCAGACGCCTTAACACCCACTCACACCCTGGGCCATCTGACCTCAGGAAATCACATGATAGGGGGGGGCCAGGTTTCACAATGAGCTCACCCGAAACCCTGGCTGATTGTTTTCACACCTTGGCTCATGTGATTAGGTAGAGGATCATCAGGGGGTCCTTTGTCCCTCTTTGGGGGGAAACTCTTACTGGGTTTAAATCTGGGACTCTCCACCATTTGACCCTTAGAACTGAAGAAGCTTCTCGGATGAGAGGTGAAACGGCTTCAAGCAACTTAAAGAAGTCCAGACGCTTTTCTTTCCAAGCACCTTAGACCATACCTCTGGATCTCTAATCCGGAACCTAACATGCTGTGGGGTGGGTTAGTCTGACAGCATAAGTTACTATAGCGATGTACACTTGGTCAACCCAACGTTATCTGAATAAGTTGAAATCCTGCTTTGTAGTGCATGCCTCTGGGCGCTGCAGCAAGCCCAAGAATAGTTAATTAGGGATTATTATTAGCTGTGAGTCAGGTTAAAAGTCCAAGAATAAATCTATGGAGATGGAAAGAAGAATATTAGGTTTCCTTTAAACTACCACAAGATGAGAGATTATGGCCATAAAATAGTTTTATATATATTTTAAGGGGTTTACGAGAACATGAAAAGAACATAGGATTAGGGTTAATGGTTAAATTAGTATACTCTCTGTATTGATTGCATTTTGGGAACATTTGAGCCAAAAGATTCCAAAATAGAAACAAAAACTAATTTTTTTAAATTTTGCAATATAACAACAGTCATGCCCATTGTTATTATACATCATAGCCAATTTACAATGGTACCTCTCTCAGAGGTAAGAAAGAAAGAAAGAACTGGAGCGGCAGATGGGTAACTCAGATTAATCCAGATTTGTGGTTGTAGATATCCCCGTCACACAATTTAAAAAAAATTTACATAACTGTAAGTTTACATGTCATTCACAGTATTATCCAACCCAATAACTGTGTAATGTTTCTGTTGCTCTGTAGTTTTCAAAGTTTAAAGTCTGAACAAAATATCTCCTGTATTATAAAGCTCCAAGAGCTTTTCCCCTGCCACAGCCAGTGCCCCAGTGAGCTGGAAGCCATACACATTTTCTCTAGGTTTTTCATCTTTGTAGGATCTTATGTAACCTTGAAACACTGATAATATTCTCCTGCATCCACCTTGGGTTTAACAAAAACTTAGGTAGTGCATTGCCTCATGGGAATCACATTATCCTTGATTTGTGAATAATTATGGCAGTCTTAGCCTTTGCTGTATCTCAATGGGAGCATGGTTTTTAATTGCTGGAATAGCCCTTTAATGATTTTAAGGGCACTGTTTGGTGCTTGTGAGCTCCCGTTGTTTTCTAGTTCATTTTGTTCCTGCGTGGTGTTAAGTTATTTCTCACACAGGTAGAAACATCTGCAGTAAAAGTGTCAGCTTTCGGCGTCAGTCCTCGGAGCAGGCAGGGGTTCCAATTTCTCAAACGTCAGTTTCAATTCACCAGATTGCACAGCACAGAGCTGCACAGCCACAATACGTGTACCTGTTTCCTGTCGGGGCTTGACTCGTGCTTTTTTCCCCCACTAATCCAGCTGCTGTTGTAATCCGTCTCTCCATCCAAATGTAAAATGCGTGATTTGTGAAACTGCAGATGGATGCAGAGGCGATTCCACTCAAAGGGAAGATAACCGAACAGGCAGACAATGCTTGCAAAGGAATAATGACACACTGGTGATATGGTGTGCTGTGCTGTTGACACACACTGTCTTTCACTCCGACAAGCCCACAACCAGCAGACAGACACATGTGTAAACACACACAACAGGCTTTCCCACTAATTATCCTCTTTTTTGTATCAGTGCGACTAAGCCTGATTGCACCTCTGCATGATAAATGCTCCTGTCTAAACTGCTCTTCTCTTAACTCGAGTCTTAACTGGGTACTTCTGTCAGCTGGTTTAATTAGTGGACTGGGTGTTTGCTTGTGGATACAACTACAAAGAGAGTCCTCACTAAGACAGATCTGACCAGTCTTAAAGCTGCCATAACTGGCAGTTTTGGAATAATAGAGATTGACATGACTGTGAAATGCGTAGGTGTTGCCACAGCTTGATGGGGTATTTATTTTAGAAATAAATTTACTTACTAAATTTATTTTTCTGGTTAAATATTATGGCGCTATTAATAGTGCAGTAATAGTGAGCCATATCTTAATGATCTTTTGGGCTTCATAGTTGAGTTCGCGGATGACACCACAGTGGTTGGACTCATCTCAAGGGGGGATGAGTCGGACTACAGAGATGAGGTCAACAGACTGACTGAGTGGTGTTCAGTTAACAACCTCCAACTGAACACCACGGAAACTAAAGAACTTATCTTGGACTTCAGGAAGGGCAGAGCAGACCCGGCCCCACTTTACATTCATGGGAACTGTGTGGAGAGGGTACACTCCATGAGGTTTCTGGGCGTGCAGATCTCTGATGACCTCTCCTGGACTGCAAATACTACAGCGGTGGTTAAAAAGGCCCAGCAGCATCTCCACTTTCTGAGAGTGCTCAGGAGGAACAACCTGGAGGAGAGGCTGCTGGTGACATTTTACAGAGCCACCATAGAGAGCATCCTAATGTATGGCATAACAACATGGTATGCAGGGTGCTCAGCTGCGGACAGGAAAGTACTGCAGAGGGTCATCAACACAGCCCAGAAGATCACTGGCTGCTCTCTGCCCAGCCTGGAGGTCACTGCAAACTCTCGGTACCTCAGCAGAGCTGGCAATATCATCAAGGACTACTCTCACCCCAGTAATCAACTGTTTGAACTATTACCGTCAGGCCGACGGTACAGGTCACATAAAATCAGGACAAACAGATTCAGGGATAGCGTCTTTCCCAGAGCTACCACCGTAGTAAATAAGCACAAAAACAATTGAACCTATTCCATACCGTCACTGTCATTATATTATGCTGCTATCCTGTATATATTGTACATACTATTGTTTGAGTACTTACGATTGTTTTTTTGTACTTTTTATATTTTACATTTATATTTATTATTGAAACTTCCACCAAGGGAGTGGCACTCCAATTTCGTTGTACTCTGTACAATGACAATAAAGGCTATTCTATTGAGAGGACAACAGAAAACAGTGGGATGGTCTGCCTTTTGGCACAATGTTTGCCCACCGAAACAGGTAAGCTATAGCAGTGCCTCACTAGCCCACACTTTCATGCCTTGATCTTTTCAGTGGGTGCTTCACACAGAGCCTGCACTATGATGACCAGTGACCTCCTGACCCAGTATGAACCTTCCAGATCCCTCAGGTCATCTGGATCTGGTCTTTTATCAGTTCCCAGAGTCAGAACCAGACACGGAGAAGCTGCATTCAGCTTTTATGCTCCTTATATCTGGAACAAACTCCCAGAAAGCCTCAGATCAGCTGAAACACTCAGTTTATTTAAATCCAGGTTGAAGACTCACCTGTTCTCAGCTGCATTTGAATAAAGCATCAAATCCACACTTTTAAGCTTAAATTTCAAAACTAACATTTTAACTACTGATTTTATCTGTTTTGATTTTATATACTGTTTTGTTTGTTTGTTTGTTAATTAGTTAGTTAGTTAGTTTGCTTGTTTTAATCTATTTTAAATCATGCTTTTCATTTGTTTTTGTTTCTAATGTCTCTGTAAAGCACTTTGAATCACCTTGTTGTTGAATTGTGCTATACAAATAAACTTGCCTTGCCTTGCCTTGCCTATATCTTGTTGTTGTGATAATACCAATATAACTTTTACATGATATAAAAGTGTACTCACTGATATGGCCATGCTTTATTATTCCCTAGCACACACAACCCCATAAGCCCAGACATGTCTGAAAGCGAGAGAGAACAGCATGTGAGTCTGCAATGGCAATTTAGTACCTTTGATGGTACGCTCATAACTGTCATTACATTGGTATGGACCAATGCTATTGCTAGCTAGCTAACAGAGGTTTATCTTTTAAAGTACTTCTAAAGGTTTGCCAGTGAAACCAACACCAATTTTGCTCCTAATACAGCCCAACCAACATTTATACTTTTACCATAAAACAGTACTTTCACTCTCTCTCCATATATTTGTTTGCATATATTTTTCTATTTCCCTAACCTTTGTTGTGGGAAGTTATTTATTAATTTTTTTCATGCTCTACCCCACTCTGCTTGGATCAGCAGGGAAGTGTCTTCGGGAGGACGAGCTATGAAGGGTGTTTCTCTTGTCCGCCCCCCTGACTAGATGAAAATTTTTAAAGGTTTAAAGGGTTTAAAATTCCGTGCCTCTTTTCTAATTTTTAAAAAATATTTTCTATTAAAGATTTAAAAAACATAAGAACAGAGACATATTAACACGGTGTATTGAAATTAGTGAACCCAGTCACTCGAGGGCTACAAGTTAGTGTACAAGTCAGTGCACTCCTAGTTGCTGTCCCAAGCCTGGATAAATGGAGAAGGTTGATTGATTAGATAGGCAAAGGTTGAAATGGAAAGGATGTGCAGCAGCTTAGGGTGATTAAGGTTAGAGAGCCATGAGAGTGTTGATGGAGAAGTACAGAGAAGGTTAGAATGAGTTTAACTGTGTTTTGTGGATCTAGAGAAAGCAGATGATACTGTCCAAAGGAAGAAACTGTTGTACTGCATGAGGAAGTGGCAGTGAGGGCTGTGCAGGAGTGACAGATGGGTTCAAGGAGCCTGGAGAGGTGGAGGTATACTCTGTGGGAAAGAGGAATGAAAATCTGTAGAAGCAAGACAGAATAGATGTCTGTGAATAAGGGGGAGACAGATGTAATGGTGATGCTACAAGGAGTAGATGTAGAAGTAGTGCAGTTTAAATACCTGGGGTCAACCATCCAAAGCAATGGACAATAGAGAAGACAGGTGAAGAGGAGAGTGCAAGAGAGTGCAAGCAGGGTGGAGATGAGTATCAGGGGTGATTTAAGACTGAATGATAGCAGCAAGAGTGAAAGGGAAGATTTACAAGATGGTAGTGAGACCTGCTGTGATGTATGGTTCAGAGATGGTGGCACTGACAAGAAGACACGAGTCAGATATGGAAGTGGATAGTTGAAGATATTAAGATTTTCACTGGCAGTGACCAGGATAGACAAGATTAGAAATAACGACATCAGCTCAGGTTCTGCTGATGCAGGTTGGAGACAAAGTTGGCAAGGAACGGCTGAGAAGGTTGGACATGTGCAGTAGAGGGATAGTGGATATAGAGGATAGTGGATATAAAGGGAGTTTTTCCTTCCCACTGTCACTTACTCATAGGGGGTCATATGATTGTTGAGTTTTTATCTTTATGTATTATTGTAGGGTTGTAGGGTACCTTGTGGTGACTGTTGTTGTGATTTGGCACTGTGTAAATAAAATTGCCCTCCAGGCAGGAGGGTCGGTGTGACAGAGAAGAATGCTAAGGATAGGATGAGATGGACGCAAAAGAACCACTATGGTGCCCCTTAAAGGGGGAAACTAGAAGAGGAAGAAGTGTAAAGTTGAAACTAGCTCTTTGTTTCTTTAAATGTTCAAGCTACCCTAAAAAGTATAGAAAACTTTTATGCTTGTTCCACGAGTTCACCAATCAGTCCCACACCAGAAAACAGTAAAAAGATCAAGACACAGTAGTGCTCTACCTTTGCAGGTCCCACAGGCAATGAGTCAAATTGAATTTAAAAAGCAATTATAAGACATCTAAGGGAAAAGCACCTCTTTTCCTTCTGAGTGCTTCGACCCTCTGATCTTATTTATTCCCTATTGTTTTTCTCTAATTCTGATTTTTCACATTTTTCCACCCCAGTAAAGCGCAAGATTTGATTATTTTCCATTAATTATCAAGGCTCTTTTGTATGTTTTTTGTTTTTTTTGTTTTTTTTAATTCTTGAAATATCTTCTTCTGTTCGCTTTTTGTCCTTTTGGTTTAGGCTACTTTATGCGCAAATTCCCAATAATTACAAGCACAGAAACCTTTTTCATGTCAGGTCTTCACAAATGGGTTCCCGCTGGGTTAAAGAGGTAATCAAGATGGCTTGAGTGCATTAATCTGTCAACTTCTGTGACAAACAGCTACAAGGATAGTATATTTTATCTTTCAGTGACTGGATTTGAAATTGCATGAAGTGGGGGAAAAAGCCGTGCCTGAAAGTCTTTTATTGCTTGCTGAATGTATTTTGAAAAAAGAAACTGTCACTTTTTTGTACCCCCATTTTTTTCTCTCCCATTGCTACCTTTTGAAGAATAGATGAGGTTTTTTGGAAATAATTCCCCCAAGCAGGGGAGCTGCTGTGTTTAGACATCCTTTTCCCCAAGCTATCCACACCAGCCCCTGTTAACTGCCAGTCTTTATCTCTCATTCTGTCCTGCCTTCTCTCTCCATCTCTCACCCACCCTGCCTCCCTCCCACTCTGCCTCCTCCTCCCTTATCTCCCGCTTGGACCATTCTTTCCACTCTCATCCGCTCTATTTCTGTTTCCTTGCTCGTCTAGCTCCCTCCGGTTTGCCCGGCTTCTCGGTTTAACCCCAATCTCAATGCACCTATGCATTTAACCCCCACTTTTCTCTCTGCATCCCACCCACAATATAGGTATCTCTGGGGAAGCTCTTTTCACACATGAACCCTGAAAAACATTGGGAGAATGTAGTTGAGACATTGTCTGTAGCTGTCCGGTTGAACCTGTAGCACAGGCATCAAACTGACTTCATGCTATGGAGCTGACAGGTTAAAGACTTTTTAACATTCTGGCATACGTGACTCAAATATCAGGGTTGCAGTGCATGGGTGAAAAACGAGCCAGTCATTGCTATCACAGCAGGAAATATTCCATCCGTCTCTTCATTATTCACTGCAAAACCTTCTGATATTCAGATATCAGTGATGGAGTAGGAATCCTCCAATTTTGGAGATATAATGGAAGATTTTCATTGTCTATGAAAATAACTCTCTACTATCAGTAATCAATCAATCAAACGGAAAACAGATTTACTTCTTAGTCTTTTGGAGTTTGAAGAAGAAAATTAATCATACTGTAAATCACTGATAGCTTTGTAGAGTTGAGATTTACTTTTTATTAAAGGAAAGGACTGAACAGAAGGCAACAGAGGGGATGTAAAAGATCGATCCATTCATTCTCTTCCACTTATCAGATTGTGGAGCGTACCCCAGTTACTGTAGGGGATGAGGCAACAGTGATTTTAGTTCAGCAAAGAAAAATATCTAAGATGACAAAGGTAAGAGTTCCCACACCATTTACACAACGTTATTGGCACTAATAACATCCCTCCTCCCTTCAGTCCCAACCAGTCATGGCAGATGGCTGCCCCTTCCAGAGCCTGGTTCTGTCAGGAATTTTTCCTTCCCACTGTCACCAAATGCTTTCTGATGGGTTTTTTCTGTATTACGGTAGGGTCTTTACCTTACAGTATAAAGTGCCTTGAGTTGACTGTTGTTGTGATTTGGCGCTATATAAATAAATCTGAAGAAAAACGTTAGATCATTTAAAAGAACGTCATAAACTGTCAAGTGTGACATAGGTTGCTATGGTTGCAACAAGTTGGTCAAGTTTCACTATGTAAAGTTACAGAAAGGTTCAAACCTCATCTGGCATTAAAATCAGCACAACAACTGTATGCTGGGGGCTTGACAGCATGAGCAGTTCCTGTAGGTAGCCCACTACTTTTGTCCTTATAGCAGATTTAGGTGAAGCAGATAAGCGCTGTGGCTTTTTGATGAAAGAAAGTAAGTAGGACATACACAACCCTCTCAGAGTCTAGCTGTGGAGTAGATGGAGACTCGAGACTTGAGCAGCTCAGGTGAGATAGGGAGGATGATTGATATCTGAAAGGCAGATTGACAGAAGAGCTAAGAGTTTTCAAGCACAGGGAACAGAGACCGTTAGGCTTGGAAAAGATTGGCAGGAAGGTTATCGGATCAGAGTGAGTGGAGAATGGAATGGAAATTTTATTTATGTTGCACTTTCCATTACCCATAAACTCAATGTGCCTTAAATAATGGTGTCAATCTATTTTCTTAAATGCTTATCCAGCCAAGAGGGTCTGAAGCCAGCCCTAACTGATACTGTGCTAGAGGGCCACTAGGTCACCAGAGCACCACACGGGCAAGCAGAGAGGCACACAACCATTCAAGCTTTCACATCCACACCGAAGACCAGTTTAGAATCACTAATTGTATACCTGTCTGTGGATGTTAGGAGTGAAAACAAACACAGACATGCACAGACAGTATTTAACCACTGACCTAGGGGGATATGAAGATTAAAAGTTTGTTTCTGATTATAGAAACAGTTGTGATTGAACTCAAGTCAGCAGGAAACTTGTTCCAGAGAGTAGAATCATTGTAGCTCAGAGAAATCTCAACAGATTTGGATCTAATTCTGGGTACGGCTGAAAGACTTTTGCTTGAAGAGCTGAGAGGCCTAATCGTGATTTATAGACCATTAAAAAGATTTTAAAGGAAATTTTTCGAGCTGTCCTACTGATTTATTTATTAGACAATCCTTAAAAGAAGAAGTTGCAGTGGTCTAACTCTTTGTGGAGATGATTCATATACACTTTTACATTAGTAAAAGGCTCTGATGATGTGATTTTGCAAAATAATATCAAAGTTCCTGAGTTGCAAACTTTTATTTTAATAGAATAATACTAATTTATATCTAGGTTCTTAAACCAATTAGAAGAAAATCTCAGCCTTGCCTCCTTTAAGCTCTCAAAAAGCTCATCCCTACAGTAAACAGTTTGTTTACTTAGATTATCAGAAGCATAAAGAATAAAAATGGGAAGAAATGGCTAGACTCAATGCAACATATCTCTGCCAACCATCATATATTGTGTTTGTTGCAAATTTGACAATAGAGCCAACAATAATGCCTTCAAATAGTGCTTTAGCTTAGCATAAAGACAGCAAATGGGCTGAATTTTATTTATGTATCTCCAAAAACAGTTGCCGCAATGCACTTCATATTGTAAGGTAAAGCTCCTACAAGAATTGTAGGGAAAACTACATCAGATGACCCCTCCCCCCCCCCTCACCACCAAGAATGTGGCGACAGTGGGAATGAAAAACTCCTATTTAAAGGAAAGAAACCAGGCTTCGGGAGGATTCAGCCAAATGCAATGACAAGTTGTAGGTGAGAGGAGGAAGACAGGACAAACACCACTGTGTGGAACAGAAACAAATATTAATTATAACTAATGATGTAATGCTGAGTGGCGTGTAAATACATAGTGAGTGAAAAAGGTGAGCGAAAAAGAAAAACTCATCATGGAAAGTCCATCCTTTCGATGATAGTCGCAGGGGGCGCTGGAGCCTATCCCAGCTGTCATAGGGCGAGAGGCGGGGTACACCGTGGACAGGTCACCAGTCTGTTCTGTCGCAGGGCAAACACATAGAGACATAGGCTGTATCCTAATTCAGGGTCTGCAGCCTTAAAGTATGCAGCCTTAACGGTCCACAAGGGAGTCCACAAGGAAGTGTGAGGCTTGTGAAATGGGAGGGTCTAGCCTCCGTCGCGCTGCCCAGGTTGCCTAGCAACCATGATACTAACAGCTGGAAACGTTTCATACAGCATTATTTGACAGAAATGGAGAAAATCTTTTGTTCATTTGTTTGTTTCTACATGAGCTTCGATTTGATAAGTATCTGAGGCTGAGACCACGGGACTGAAATCATGATTATTGGGCTTCATTTCTGTACTGAACAATCATTTTAAGATTAGCTAGTAAATAACAATTAGCTAATGTTGTTCATGAGACTAAAGTCATCTCACTTTGGTAATGTAAATATAATATGGCCAATATTAAAGTTATTATTTCAATCATTATTAGTTATTACAGCAGTGAATGACTCTGTTTCAAATACTGAGCTTCAGTAACGAAGCTGCATTTATTTATATTTCCTGTCACCTTAAATCTTCACTCAAAGACATGTTCCTTCGACACTGTATATATATAAATGTATTATATATAAGAGACAAATATTGTTGTTTTAATATGTTGGCATTACTAAATTTCTCTCAGTGCTTACTTTAAATATCCATGAAATCATCACATTCTCTGTAAGATTAAGGTCAACTATTGAACGGCGTATATTTTAAAGTAAAGGCTTTAAAACCAAGTTAGTACAAACATCACTAATGTCACATAACTTTGCCGACATGTGGCCAACAGTAATGTTTTAATGTTCTTCGTTATTAAACATTTGCACATAAATAAGTGACATAATATTCAGTACTTACTTTTAAAAGTTTACTCTTTGGGCGCCCATCTTCCGCCTTTTTTTTTTGGCAAAATTATCCACACCCACTGCCAGGCTATGCATTCTGGGATATGTTGGGCCACGAAGTATCTACCACCACATCCTTAAAATTTAGGGAAATGAAGGATACATTTGAGGGCTGCATTTCGAGCGGCCTTTGAATTGGGACAGCCTTCGCCGGGTCGCAATCAGCCTTAAAATGCGGCCTTTAAGGCTGCAGACCCTGAATTGGGATACAGCCATAGACAACCATTCGCACTCACATTCACTCACAGATTCACACCTATGGGCAATTTAGATTAATCTATCCCCACTAACTGCATGTCTTTGGACTGTGGGAGGAAGCCGGAGTACCTGGGGAAAACCCATGCAAACACGGGGAGAACATGCAAACTCCACACAGAAAGACCCCGCCTGATGGTGGAATTGAACTCGGGACCTTCTGGCTGTGCAGCAACAGTGCTAACCACCATGCTGCCCTCCTCCTGCCCCCCAGCAGAATTCAACTTCTTGTCTAAGAATATATACTTATTGGCTGCTTCGTTAGTTACAAGTTGCTAGTGTACAGTTGCACCACTTTCTCCTTAATTCTTCATGGTATTGATTCAACAAGGGCTGGAAACATTTCTCTGCTATTTTTGTCTGTATTGACACGATAGCATCTTGCAGTTGCTGTAGATATGTCAGCTGCACATCCGTGGTAAGAATCTCTGTTTCCAAAACATCCCAAAAATGTTTCATTGGAACTGGTTTGACATGATGTGAGCTATGTGACATGGAGTGTCCTGCTAGAAGCAGACATCAGAAGATGGATACACTGTGGTCAAAAATGGATGGACAGCAGCAATTCTCAGGTTGTGACTCAAGCACTAAGGGGCCCAAAGAGTGCCAAGAAAATAACCTCCACACCATTAGGCCACCAGCAGGCTGAACCATTGATACCAGATGGGATGGATGCTTGTTGCTTATCCCAAATTTTTATCCCATCATCCAAATGTTGCAGCAGAATTTCATCAAACTTATCAGATCAGGCAACAATTTTTTAATCTTCTGTTTTCCAGTTTTGGTGAATTGTAGTCTCAGTTTCAGCACCAGGTGTGGTCTTCTACTGCTACACAGCCTTCTGCTTCAATTTTGGTCATGTTAAACATTCAGACAAAGTCTTCTGCACACTCTGGTTGTAGTGAGTAGTTACTTAAGTTACTGTGGCATTCCCATTAGCTTGAAGCAGTCTGGCCATTCTCACCTAGAGAACTCTGAGAAATACAGCTCGTTGGATATTTACTCCTTTTCTGACAATTCCCTTTAAGCTCGAGAAACGGTTGGGTAGGAAAATCCCAGTACATCAGCAGTTTCTGAAATACAGAGCAGCCCAATTGGTAAGAAACAACCAATATTACATTTAAAGCCTTCAATCACTTTTCTTCCCCATTAATGCTTGGTTTGAGCTCAAGAAGGTCGCCTTGACCCACATGCCTGAATGCACTCAGTTCAACATGTGATTTGCATATCAGATATTTATGTTAAAGAGTATTTGAACATGTGTACCTAATAAAGTGGTTCTTGGGTGTATATCTAAACAAGTTATCAAACTATCTGCTATTTATGGGGGTTAAACACATTCATACAAACATATTTGTACTCTTGCTGCTGAAAGCAGTAGCAAAACAGTTTCTTCTTCAGCGGCTGGATTCCTGACGATAGTTACCTGTCAGGTATAGCTATGCCAAGTGTAGATGTAGCCTTATTTGGCAAGAAAGCAAAGCTTAGACTACAACTGTGAACAAATTCCTATGTCTGGGAATCCTTGAAAGAATGTGTCACAATACCATGACTACAATCAAAACTCATGTCAAAAGCCAGCTATGGGGATACAGGGGCTCATTTTCAGTAAATCTCTCTGTGAAGACTCATTTAACTGCAGTTGTTCCCATATGGCAGAGAAACTCTCTAAAACTGACTACTTATTCATCTCCACACAGCTGAACAATCATTGTGAGAAATGTGTATAGGTCAGGTTGTGAATTTTAGAAAGTTATTGAAAATCTTCAGAACCTATTCAACCCTCTGACAAGCAGGTTGTAGCATAGCGACACCTTGCACTCGAGAACTCGATGTCTTGCTTGTCGGCCTTGGGGAAGTTTGTTTGCAACTGACATACTGTAAGGGTACCACTCGTACATCTTCCAATCTTTATTTTCAACTGAATTTCAGAAACATGGCTGTCTTTGCACAAGACATGCCTCTGCAGCAGTTTTTCCCAATCAAGGACACTCTGCATTGCAAGTTAGTACATCCAAATGCGTGCATAGTCCTGTTTCAGACTAAATAGAGTAAGTTTGAGAATCAAAAAACTTTTTCTTGAGTTAAACCCTTCACACCTTTTCATGTTTGTCACTAAAAGTCACATCTACAGCGTCCAACAGCCTCCATCTATCTTACCTTTTCTGTAAAAACAGGTGTCCTCTCTGAGGTTGGGGAAAATCACATAAGTTCTTAGACAAAATGGTAGCTATTAACTAAAAGAGTGAGGGAATATTCTGATTGCTTGCTTTAGGGATGGTGGCTCATGTTATCATATACTTGCTTCATTTTGAGGCCAACCTTGAATCCAGCAAACTGTTTTACCAAGAGGATCCCGGCTAACCATAAAGAAACTTCTTCACTAAAAGGCCGCTTTTTTTGTTTTCACAGCTGGTAGTCAGTCTAATCAACCAAGAAAAATGAGACGACAGTGAAGAGAAGACATTACAGATTAAACTGCAGGTCCTGTGAGGGTAATCAAGCTTTAGAAGGGATACATTTTTAGAGCTACATTGTTAAAAGCTAGCTCCTGAGGCCTTGACGCAAAAGAAAATTGGGATATAGGGTCTACATTTAGCCTGAATATTGTATACAGATAATCAATAAGCATCAGTGTCCAAAAGGTGGGTCGAGCCTTTTGATGTAATCCCCTTATTAAATGACTGTTGGACTGTCATTAGTTCCAGCAGTGAGTATCTCTTGTGTTTTACAAAATGACACTAATTAGCCAGTGGTACCTGAAGCTTTTCCTGCTGACAAAATAATGGTTTCACTATGGATTTTTTTTAGCTGCATGCATCAGGGCTGATGGCGAATTATTGATCTGTAGTTTGAGAAAAACCAACCAACACTTACTTAAATAACCAATAAATTGCTTAATTACATTTTAAATTTCCAGCTGCTCCAGTATGATGATTGACTTTTTTCTATGTTAAATTAATGATATACCAAAGATCTTTATGTGTTGAACTGCAAAGCAGACAGAACAAACTATTTAAAAACAGCGGTTGGAGATTGCAGCATAAATACAATTTTTGTAAATGTGTGCAATGAATGTTTTTTCCTTTGCGATTGGTTGCAGACCAGATCCCTGGCTTTAACGCAACCATTTCAGTAAATTGCCATCTTCAAATCAACTTTAGCAAATAAAGATGTGGATAAAACAGCAATAAGAAAAACGACAATCAAAAAGTGGTTGGACAACACCTTTAACCTCTAGGTTACCAGTGGATCGTCACAACTACAAGATAATCCATGGAATCACCAGGCAATTCTAATGAGAATTTTAAACTTTCGAAACACGCCTACCTGACATTTCAGAGCATTTCAGAAGACAGTCCATGCATCGTCAAAGTATTCAACGTCTTCAAGACAAGCGGGTAGGCAGCGACTGGAGTTTACAAATTATATGAATTATGCATAGAAGAGTCTGATGGAAACAAGGATGTGTGTTGTTCTTTGCTTGCCAATAGTTCTGTCAGGGTGTGCAGAGGTGAATTACTCACAGCAGGAGGCCTACATAAATCCTGCGTACTGCTTTAGAAAATGATTGTTCCTATATTGGCTCTTTGTGGCTTTCATGTTTAATAACAGGAGTTTCCAAGAAAAGGTTTTAGTCACAGCATTTAATTTTGACATAACATTTGCTTTTTGTTGTACTTTACTGCAAAAAATAGCTGATGCACAGCGGTTAACAAAAAGCGGCAATTGAAGGGATAAAGGTAAATCCTTAACATAGTAGATGCACTTTGGTTTTAGCAAAAATATAGCATATCATAATAATTAAGTGAAGTGAATAACATTCATGGCACTGCACAAAATACTTTTATTTTGGCATTTAGCTTAACTGGAATATACTATAATTATTAAATAAGAGAATATAATATAATATAATAAAACATTTACCTAAATTTACTTAATGTTACATTTAGATAGCGGCATAAGAGAGAGTTAAGTATATTAATAATATATTAAAAATAGAAGCTACTATGAAACTTTCCGTTGGTTTCTGAACTCCTTGCTCAACAGTTTTCACCATTGGTGTCTTGGTTTCAAAAACCCAGATATTATGAGAGTTAAAAGGTTTAACTATAAAATGGTTAGATATGAATGAATATGCCATGGAAAATCTCTTCTTTTGAAGAATAGTAGTAGTAGTAAGACTTTAGCTTTTATTCAATATCAAACAATATCAAACAAATTGAAAGGGTGAACTCATAAACTCTTCAGGAAGGTTTTTACAGAGGATAAGTCAGAAAGGTTGTCTGTCCCTATGTGTTAGCCCTGCGACAGACTGGCGACCTGTCCAGGGTGTACCCCGCCTTTCGCCCTATGACAGCTGGGAAAGGCTCCAGCGCCCCCCGCGACCCTGAAAAGGATAAGCGGAAGCGAATGGATGGATGGATGGATGGAAGTCAGAAAGCCGTTTTTCTCAAAGACCAGAAGTATCACGTTCACTCAACTTTTGCGACCATAGCTATTGTCATCTTCTGGTCTTCAGACAGAATACAGGTTTTAAGCATTTTTGTACTGGCTTCATTTTTGTGACCTGGAAACCATGTCCATCTTTTACACAGTCTATGGTTGGATTATAGCATTAACGCTAACTTACTGTGTAAAACGTTTTCAAATGGAGGAAAAGTCTACAAACTTTGAAAGTGTTCATCAGATCTAACTGGTGATTCTGAGCATGCAGTTGTTATATTCTGGTGAACAGTAAACATGAACTTAATGCTCCAAATATTCTGCCTGGATTTTTCACGAAGGCTGCCGAGCGATATGGCTTTGAGTTAACTAAAATGTACATACCAAAACACAGGGATACGTAAACATTCATTGACTTAAGTAAAATACTACCATTCACATAACAAACAAAACTATTATATATTACAATCACCAAAGTCATGAAGACAGCAAATTGAGTTAGCTAATATATAGCTAAAATAAGCTCCCAGGGCTTTTGTCCATCATTGCTTTTAGTTTTTGTAAAACAAAGTAGTGATAAAGTGTAACCTTTGATAAAAGAATGATCTGTTCAGTTATTAAATTAATATGAATACAGTAATTCAATTAACTGAAAAATAAAAATAAAAACCCTTGCAGCAGTGTTTGCAATGCTATATGAGCATTTCTAATGGAATTTGCTGTAATCGTGACCGTTGTGGGCCGTTAAGCACTGATTGAATGGAAACTGCTGTTCCTGACCCAGCAGAAATTTTTGACCTTTGCCATTACCATTTCCTTTCAGGTCCCACCTTGTTGAGCACCATCAAACATGCAATGACTATTAAAATATTCATTCATTCAAGTGCCTTCGAGAAATCATTCTATTGGTTTTGAATACAAAGTAGGTAGGGTAAGAGATCTCCTACCAGTGTTTTTAATTTTTAATTTTCATAATTGATTTTCTTTTCCAATCACTGCTACAGTTTTATAGATTGGCCCTCATACAGTACAACCTATTTCAGACGGTGCTTGGTTTTCCTGCATGTTGTTCTCTCAATATTCCTGTCTCATTCAATTTTAATTGTAGCTCTTAGGATTTATACCAGGCTCCATCTCTCAGATCGGCTGTTTACAGCCTTGTTTACAGCTACGTTTGTGTTGAAGACAATGCAAGGCCCAAATGGCATTTTGGCATGTAATTTGAAAGATTTAATGGTACAAAATGAGAACTCGCTCTCGTATACAACAAGGTGTGTCCAAGATTAATCGTGTTAATCGTGAGCACAGATGCACAAGTACAACATCCCATTTTGCATGCAATGTTCCAGCACATTCTCCACAGGGTTATCTACATAATATGAAATGTATAAATCAGTGCGTGATTGATGCAGAGTTTGTATATGCAGGAACTAAAGTGCATGATTGATATACCGGGCCAAAGAGGGAACAGCAGGGTGTTGATGAGGTGTGTCAACAACACTGAATTTTGTTGTCATTAAATAGAATAGATGGTTTTCCATCTTAGGCAGGAGTGCCTGAACTTCTTTTTTCCTTTAGTTTAGATCCTCGAGAGAAACTGACTGAAATTAGAAACTCTTCTGACACCACATGCCATTTTTCGTCCCTGCCATTCTTCACACCCTTTACAGCTGTGTTAACATGTAATCATAAGGCCATTAGGCACTGCTGATGACACTGGTCAGACGTGATGCATGGCTCACATACCCATTTTTCTCCCCGTCTCTTACATACATTTGCTTTCTCTCCGTACTCCTGCTATCAATCTATCGAGCTGGGGTGCGGCAGGTTCTGAGGAGAGGCGATCCACTTTCTGAGCTATTTGTAATTTTCCAATGAGCACAGATTTCAGCCGAACAGCTCTTGAGTGGAGAAGGCTGTATCTCATGACGCAGGTGCACACTTGACGGGCAGCAGCCGCAGCCAGCTCTTGTTACTGGTGGGCAACTAAAGTAAAAACTCATTTGCAAGGTACTTACAATTCCCTATTTCGAAATGTGTCTCGGCTAAAATAATTTATTTCTGCACCTAACAGATACATCTTTTAAAAAAAGCAAAATTTACAACTTCTGAACACTTAAATTCCCATGATAGGCGACTGATCTATTCTGCTTATTTTCTACTCCAAATCCTAAACTCTACTAAAGTAGCTCTGTGTCAACATAATCCTTATTGTGTTTGAAGTGGGGCTATTAATATCAGAATTTCACTACAGGTTGATAGAATTCATGACAATAATAATTTTGTGAGACACAAAAACAAATTCTGTAAACCAAAGTCTTACCTAACTTTATTAATTGGTGTATTTCGTGAATCAACACAAATACAATATAGTAATACGTGACATTCTTGTTAATTGCTTTCATTCTTTCCTTTTATCCAGTAGCTCGAGTTTTAGGAAATGATGGCAGTAAACCATAACCCACGTCTTTTTTTTTTTTTTTTTTTTTTTTTTTTTTTTCTAAAATGACATCAGAAACAGCAGTATGCGACATTACGTGATGGCAGAGCTTCAGTTCATCCTTTGTCATTTTTTTTTTTTTTTTTTTTTTTTTTTTTAAGAATAGGACAGGGGGAATGAATGAGAGAAAGAGGGGGAGAGAAAGAAAGAAAACCAAAGGGGAGAAGAGACGGTGAGAAGGGGGGGGAAAAAAAACAAAACAACTCCTGGGTCACCTGTATGGAGAAAAAAACAAAAACAAACAAAAAAAGAGGAGACAGCAAACAACAAAGAGCAACATAATAATAGAGAAAACAAAGCACCATCACAATAAACTAGCTAGTCATAGATATCAATAGTTACTGAATAATAAACGATATTGTGCAGCACGCAAGATAGACAGCGCACAGTGTGCTTTGAGGCAGCAGCCAAGAAAGCTTTAGTCCGCGTCTGTGAATACCCATGTGTACACCTGTGTGCATACCTGTGTGGATCAGCATGCTTGCATTCCAAAGGTTTCTCCATGTAATGATCTGCTAGGGAGTGTGGGGGGGCCACAGCCCCGTCCTCCAGGGTGTGAAGCGGGTATGGAGGAGATCAAAACTCCAGACATCCAGAGGCCCCCAGAACACAAGAGACCAAGGAAGACCAACAGAGGGGCAGCCGCGCCACTGTCCCAGTAAGAGCTGAGGAGAGTCCCAGATGAGGGCTCACTCAGCAGCCGCGGAGCAGAAGCCAGGGGGAGTTGCAGTGACGCGCCCGTGAGCTCCGCCGGCAGCCAGCTGTGCCTGAGTGACCGAGCCCCAGGCCGAGAGGCCGGGGGCACCCCACCTCCGAAGTGGCCCGAGCGAGCCCCAGGCTCCAGGCCCCGATAAGCGGCCGCCAAGGAGTGAGCCGGTGTGTACCCGGACGCCCACCCCCAGACACAAAGAACCACCAACACCGACACCTGAGGGAGTCCGCCACCGGCAGGGGAAGTGGTGGTGGGTAGAGATAGGCCTCCAAACCTTGGAGGGCCTGAGGTGTCCCCAGAGAGGTGGCGGCTGATACCCAACCTGACATATAGACACAGACATACAGGCACACACAGACACAAACATCCATTCCCACCCTCATGCTCTCATGCTCATAACCCACGTCTTTAAAATCTGGAGCACGGATTCTTATTATTCAGCACAATAATATAAAGAAAAGTTGGCAATAGTGGGAAGGAAAAACTCCCTTTTAACAGGAAAAAGAACCCTTCAGCAGTACCAGGGAAGGGCAGCCATCTGCTGTGACCAGTAAAAATCTGTTTGTATTCCACTCCTGCATTTAAACTAACGTTTGTTGTTATGTCCATGACATTGGCTCTGCTGCAGGTTACTTCCTGATAAAAGGGAGTTCTTCCTCCTCACTGCTGTTAAATGCCTGCTCATCAGATTGTTGGGTTTTCTCTCTCATAATGTAGGGTTTTATTGTAGCTTACAGCTACTTGAGACAACTATTTTTGTGACGTGGAGTCATATAATTAAGCCATTTACTATTGGAAGGTCTCTGAAAACTTGTTACTTGTCCTTATATAATGATGCTTTGCTGGAGCAACCGTTTTTTATTTTTGTACACTGGCAATATTCATCATTTATGCATTGGGTACTCTATTTCCTGAGTCACTCATCTGTCTTTTTACATAAAGCACTTTCTTTCTTTTCTTTCTGTTCTTGCCTTCCAGTTAGTGTCATTTAGTTTTGTCAATTTAATACAAAACACCAATGTACTGTATATACATATATCCTTGGGACACATCCACCCACATCTGAGGATGAAAGCAACCGAGACACGACTGTGTCACCAGCCAATTTTCACGAATGCAGCAACACAAACAAAATCTGAGAATATTCATAGCCCCTCCATCCTCATGCGCTCGTTTCCACTTCTCAGATCCGCAGCAGCTTAGGAATATGACTTGTCATTCCTGGCAAGATTTCACCACAGGTTGTGATTCTAACATCACTGATCACACAGACACACCCGCTTGTTCCAGTCACCTAGGACTGACAAAATAAATGGCAACATGGCAGCACAGCTCCCCGGGAAATGACATGCAACTAACAAGATTTCACCTCAAAGTCTGCGTTCTGGAGTTATAACATTTTGACCTGACAACTGTGATTACTTGCTGGAAGAGCTGTAGAAAGGAATACAGACAGCTTTGTCATGTATGCACAGCTGTGCGTAAGTGAGAAGTTAGTTCTTGTATAAGCTATATTGATTTAATTAAAATTCCTTTAAGGGGCAGGGAAGTTCACATGCTAGGTTAGTGGGGTTCTCACACGGATACATATGTTGAATTAGATGCTTTAATATTCACATAGAAGCAAGGGCAGAAACAGTGGAAAGAGAAGAAAAGGCTGAATACCCATCTGATTGGGTTATAAATACTCTCAATGGGGCCTCTGCCTCGTAAAGATTATCAGTAACACACAGAGCACAGAGGCAAACAGTGCATGTTTGTAGCATTGGAGGGGGCGGTGAGTGCATGTGGATGTGTGTGCGTGTGTGACAGAGATACAGAGAGACACAGAGAGAGAGAGAGACAGAAAAGCAGAGTGTGCATTCAGAAAATTCCATCCGGAGTGGCTTCTGCTTGCAGGGATGAAGCTTGAATATTTTATTTGACTTGAGCAAGCTCAAAAGGAGACACAGAAGGAAAAAAAAGAAAAGAAAAAAAGAGGCTCCAGCTTCTAAAAGAGTCGGTGTGTCTTAAAGGTTCTCCACTTCACATGATTGCACCCTTCACACGTCTCATATATGGGGTTTTTGTGGCATCAGTCCAATTATGCAATCATGTGCCTGGAATGAAGGCTTTTAAAGGGCACTCCAATCAATATGGTGGGACATTTCAACCCAAATTCCAATGTGGGAGTTGTGTGTCTCAAAGATCGCTTACAGAAAAGTTGGCTTACACAAATATACACAGTACAGTGCAGCATACAAACCACTGCATTGGACACATCCATAACATTCTGGTTTCCTGTTGATGTAGATGTTTCTAGTGCATGAAACTGTTACCTTTGACTAGGTTGCTGGCAGGGTAAGGAGTAGAGTCTGGGTTATGTTAACATCCAGCCTTTTATAAAGAATTTTCTCCTTTTAACTTCTAGTTTCTGGAGATGTGCCTGTTGACCGTGTCGGGAGAACAACAAACCCAAAAGAGGCATCCACACAGAAGAAGGTTAAAGTAACACTTTTTAATCAGTTGTTTCAGTAATCAGCAGTTCTTGGAGGATGAAAGAAGAAGAAATTCAAAATAGAAACTATAATAATTTTGAAAACTGTTTTGGTCCATGTATATGAATTTATTTTACTTGTATTAATCACATTATTTTATTGTATAATGCCTTGGTGCCACTGGATTTTAACAAGTCTCACACTCATACATTAAGACAAATGGTGGGGGTTCTAGTAAGGAAGTTGGGGGAAGCAGACAACTCCACAGGAAGGATCTTTTGTCTATTTGAGGACTCTGGGAGGTAGCAAGGGAGTGCAGGGCTCGCAAAATTTCAAAATCCCTGGTAGCCCTTCGGGCAGGGACTCTTCAGTTTTTGGTAGCCCAAAATAAATTTAAGTAGCCCGAATAAAAAAGAGAGCAATTTTTTGATTGATGTTTTGTTTCCTGTTTTGTTTGTAACGGAAACAAAACATTAATCAAAGAATTGTTGAAACACAAATTACAACATTGTATAAAAATTACAATCATCAACTCAAATACTTGGTTCTAATTGAACAG
>NW_024582500.1:1268405-1287935 GCF_018398535.1 Haplochromis burtoni
CTACATTTCCGAAAGAATGCAAAAGCATTGACATATATTTTTCCTTCCTATGACAGCCCGACATCCCGGGGCTAGCGATTTTTCCAGTCGGGCTACTAAAATCTATCTCAGCCCTGCCCGTCGGGCTAGCGATTTTGCGAGCCCTGGACTGTGAACCTTAAGGTGTTAAACAGCTGTGTACTGCCTTTTGTTCCTGAAGAAGGTATTTAACTGAGAGTCATGTTAGACTCAGAGAGACTCTGCTGACCGTCTGCCCCGCGGTCATGTAGGCTCTCCACAAGCTTGGTTGTCTGTTCTTTGTGTGTTTTGATTAAAGAATGTTAGCTACCGCTCACCGCTCGTCTGCAGGCTTTATTTAAACGGAAAATTTCCACAACAGTCCACAAGGGATATTCTTTGTCAGTAATTTGCAATAATTAGTTCTGCAAACAACCAATTGGAAAAATTTGGCTGAAGTATTTAGCATTTGATCTGTAGCTGAGCTTAAAAAAACAAAAAAATAGCTCAGGCCACACAAGCCAGTCACTTTGAAGAAATTGTTAGACACTATTCTTAAACTTTGTCGGACAATTCCACTTTAATGCAGGCAGATAAATCCTGATATTTCAGCCTACAGACTTTAAACGATTAATAAGCTTCAATTTGCCACCATACTCAACAAGTGCTCCAAGGGGAAAAGGGGCGTAGAAGAAGTTCAGCTGTCCGATCATGGGTGTAATGACCCTGCACATGTCCAAAGGTATGGATTTAGTCCTCTGTAGGTGGTAACATGAATGAAAGTCTGTGTCTGGCATGTACCCTTCCACTGGTCCACTTTCTTATTTGTTGGTTTTGCCCTTAAGCATTATTTTCAAGTGTGTCCTGCTGAGAATGTGATATAAGTTCAGAATGCGTGCTTTGCCCCATATACACCTCATCTTTGGCTGGCTGAGGTTTTCCACTGGGTGCTGGGTAATGTATTCAGGCCCCCTAACAGCCCTGCAAATGATAAAGTGTAAAGGTATTGCTGTGGTTCTCTAGAGGTGTCAACTTGTGAGTTCCACAATATCAAGTCTCTCTATGTCGAATCCAAAACTGTGACCATATTTTAAAGCATCAGCAGATCTTTTTTCTATCAAAATTATTTAAATATACTGCTAGGATATGAAAAACTTATAGAGGATAGAAGCTTCCTAATATCAAGTTTAAAGGGGTAATTTTCTAGTTGCTGCTCTGCTGAAGGTTTCACACCTGTGAAGTGTTTTGCTTAATATGACATCCAGTATTGTCCTGAATCTAGAGAGAGCAATTAGCAAAGTAGTAGCTGGCATAAGGCTGGAGTTGATTCTACCTCAGGTTTATTAATTTGTGCTATATTGACTTGAAGACATTGGCGTTCCACGCGGTTAGGCATGTGTAACTTTTAATAGAGACCAGGCACCACTAAGACACCCACTGTACCAACTTGTCTGATTTAGATAAAAGCAAAACAACATTTAAAATCCTTTGATTCCAGTTGCATAAAGAAATATATATGTGAATAGAATACAGGATAAGATAAAGTAGGACAGTTTTTTTTCTCTCTTTTTGGCTGAGCTGCTTTTAAATCCGCCTGAATGGCCAATTGGAACGTCCCCCTTCAAATTCCGACTTTGTGAAAGCCTATAAGATTGTATTTTTTATTATTCTACAAGACAGTAGCAATCCTGCCAGTTTGGAGCCTTTTTAAACTTGGAGCCAGATGCATCAATATTTGAAAGTAAATTAGAAACCATCCAAGTAGATAATACAATGCTTAAAATACAAAGTGTTCATGTGACACAGTCAAAATATCCCGATCGGAAACCTCAGGGGAGTTTGTGCCCGCTGGTGACAGCTGGTGTTCGTGATGACTTTGACTCAGGTTCCCCCTCATAGGATCCAAAAAGGCTAACAGAGCTGTCACAGATGTTTGGAGGACGCCTGCTCATTTCTCTTAATCACTCCCCTGTAATGAGTGGGATGGTCAGTGGATTTCCCCTGAGCGCTGGCTTTTGTGCACAACAATGAGCAGGAGATCAAACTGAGGAAATACCAACTTAATACAGAGTATCTGGGAAATGGGAGATCATCATTTGTCCAGGAAGCTTCCAATGATTTATAGCTGCATTCGGGAAAGTGGAAGCACTTGTAGCGCTGTTTACATGATAACATTGTAACACTGACTTTTATATTTTGTATCTTTTTGTATCTCACAGAGATGCCTGTGGGTGCGTATCGATGAGGAAAGATTAGTGTAACTATGATAACATTATGTGTGCCTTGTAAGGCAGCTGGGTTCTTGTAAGACTCACAATCAGTTATTTTCCAAGGCTGCTTTGTACCGACCTTAAAATCAGTGTCACGAGTCGGGGTGTGGAGCGAAGGGAAAGAGGACTCAAACGCAGGACTCGTAGATAGTGAAGAACTGGAGAAGAGTGGATGAACAGGGCAGGAACGAAAAGACTGACTGGCTGGCTGAACTGACTGTAGGCGGAAACTACAACATAACATCAACATCACATGAACATCAATGACATGACAGTGAACGAGTGGAAACAGAGGACTTAAATACACAGACTGATGAGGATGATAATAAGAGACCGGTGAGTACACAGCTGAACATAATCTGGCTAATGACACAAGAGACGAGCTGACACAGGAAGCAGGAAGTGAGCACATTGATGTGGCAACATAAACTAAACGTGACAAAACTGAAAGCACTGGGTCAACGACCCAGGAACCCTGACAATCAGTCAGGATCTAGTGCACGTTGTGCAGCAATTTGCAGCTAGAATTAGAATTTCCCCTCAGGAGCTGGTAAGACCAAACTGGAGATAAACAGAGAATAAATGTTTAGTGATCATGACTATGAATCTTGTTTTGTATCTGCTGGAACTGTTGCTAGCAGTAAAAAAATGACCAATACATCCAAGAACTAAAATTTAACCGCACTGTTGTTGTACCATGAAATGTTTGTTTTACTCAAAGAATTATGTTGAAGAAATTGATTGCAATAAATGTCTGTGGTCTTTATCAGCAGTGGGTTAACAGATGATCCCAACAGATTAATGTTTTGATCAGAAACTGAGATATACAGTAACTTTATGCAACAACAACTGGAGCTATTTCGGTGAGACATCCCCATGTTCAGATTCGTACCTGCGAGAAGCCAGACAAAAACAGGGTGCATTAAGGTAGCCATCGGTACTCTGCTTTATAAGATGAAGCCCAAAACTCCTAACCCTTCCTCAATCTCCCACCCTCTTCTTTCTCCACCGCTGAGTTATAAACACTTCTGAAAGTCAGACAAACCAAGCCAAAAAACAGATTTCCCTCGAGTTTCCATTAATGAAAACCCTCAGATGAGGCCCAAATGTTTTGCAGGTTTCCAGAGATACATTTGTTCGTGCACTGCATGCTTTTATCCCACTATCCAATTTGCAAGTGCAGTGAGACCATGCTTAGTCTCAATTTTTAATACCAGACAGCTTTATTTGAGGAAACAAGATTTTTTAATCTCAAAATCACAAACATGAGACCTGCCCAGAGTGATGATTGAACTGCCACTTGTTTGCAAGGGGTTAATAGCCTTGATCAAACCAAAATTGATGGTGATGGTGTAAAGTGTTGCCTTTCACTTTGACTTTCACATACCCTCTATTAATGATTAAATATTCTGTGCCAAGTTCGAACTAGTCTGAGTCTTTGAAGCAACAATTTTCTGTCTGTAGCCTTTAGGCAGTTGCCACCCAACCATCCAGCTTTAATTGTTTTTTACAACTATTTTTTGCTGCATAAATGATTCACAATAAGTTGGCCAGGTGCCTTTGCCCATGCAGAGAAGTCAGTTTAATAAGTGACCACATCCCCACATAATGATATGAACTCAACCATCCGGTGCTTCAGGAAACAGATCCCATCTTGAAATACTTTCTTCGCGAAGCCACATATTATTAAAAAAAAAAGGTAAAGAGTTCATTAACTCTTTACTTTCAAAGTAACTAGTTACTAGTGAAAGTAACTTTGGTTTTACTCAGAATTCTCTTGTTAATGTGTTTCTTCCATAACTTTGCCAGTCTTCTAGCTTGCTTACTTGCCACAGTGCACTGTGCCACCTACCAATAGAAAGGAAAAAGATAATGTGCATATTTCCACGAGAGAAATCCCACGCCTGGACCGTCGTTGACTCGCTCGCCATGATTCTAGCCTACGTCACAGCGTCATGGTGCGCTTTTTACATCCAACACAAAAACTGCAGTCGTGGTGCTTTCGATTGTACTCAGAACTGGAAATTCTGCCTTCTCGAATAGGAAGATGTAGGTCAACACCAGACTGCAGATGAGCTGCATACAGGGCTGGACTGGGACAAAAATTGGCCCGGGCATTTTGACTAGAGACCGGCCCACCATTATAGGAAAAATCATAAAGCCTTTGAATGAAAACAAACGCTGTTGTGACAGTGATGTCACTGTTCTGATGGTATATATGCATCAATCTATCAATCGTTTGTTGTAAGATTCAGATAATTATTTTTTAAAAGCTGAGACATTTTAAATGAGAATAAGAAAGAAAAGTATTTCTTTGTGCCCCCCTTTCCCTGTTAATGCCCTACCTGGCCCCCTGGCAACACTTTGCTAGACCCGCCCCTGCACAGTTACCAGCTGTCAGCTACTTAAAAAAGGATCCTGGTTATTTGTCTCTCAGAAACAGTTCATAACTTCCCTTCAACTCATTCATGTCACCTAAAAGGTAAACCTGTTTCTCCATCACCTGTTCAGCTCTGATGATTCAGTAAGGACATCTCCTGGTTTCATCTTCATGTTTCCCTCTCACCAGATAACCAAACCATATCATGACCAGCAGGCTTTACAGCTGTGGCTCCAGCAAACATCAGCTGATACTAGAAATTAATATTAAATAAATTCTAACAACAGCTGATCAAGCTTAAACGTGCTGCTGTTGTTTAGCGCGACATCCGCTGGTTTCCTCTTTCTGGCGCAAAGTGGCGATAAACAAACAAGAGAGAAGCCGATCAGCTGATCATTGATCAGTTTCATGATTGAAGTAGAAACAGGAGAGGGAGGGAGAGAAGAAGAGCAGCTGTGCAGTCCAGCTTTATGTTTTTTCCATTCTAGCTGAATCCTATAAGTCGGGACAAACTGCTTCCTTTTCACCTCAATACGAAACGTAATATTTTCTCTGAATACGAGACGATTCAGTTTTTTACGGGGCGGTTGGCAACTCTACTAACTTATGAACAAAATAAAGTTCAACATCAACATCATAGCATCCACCCAGCTTTATAGAAACTCCATCATGCTAGCTAGTACGCAGTACGTAAAAAGTCAGCATAACGAAAATAAACTCCACCTAAACTTGGTTTATATCTGACCCAGATAGACTGCAGGTCATAACTTCTTACCTGAAGTTCAGTTCACCTGACACTCGGACCGGCGGCCGCCTCGGGTCTCTCCTCCTCCTGCCTCCCCTTTCCCTCATCCACCTGCTGGCCTCCACCACTTGCTAATGTTACTGAATCTGTGGAAGCTCCGCGATAGCCACCACACGAAGTAACGAATAACGAGCCTATCTAAATCCCAGTAACGACTAACGCGTTCCTGATTTTGGCATAATAACTAGTTACCGTGCTCGTTACCACAATAATAACGTAGTTACTGTAACGCGTTACTTAATAACATGTTAGTCCCAACACTGATTGCAACAATAAAAAAAATTAAAGCTGAGGATGGGTACACTGTCTGTTAAGTTAGAAGACTAACTCAAGACTGAATTAGTTTTTTGACGTACATTAAACATAATACTATACATGATGTATACAGGGAAGTACATATGACTTTATGACTTCTGTTTCCTTCAGTTTCAAGGCAGGTTTATATATAGTCAGAAAACAAGGAATCTGTCTCCCAGAAGAAAGACACCTGAGGCGACGCTTAAGTCTGAAAACACTGCATGGTTCATTCCCTGACTAGTTTGACTGTCTGATTGCGGACGATCAGAGAGTCAAATAATACGAAGATCATGGTGGAAAATCTATAAATGAAAAAAAAAAAACCAACAACAAAGAGACTTAGCTAGCAAAGTCCTCCTATCAGCACCTTGAAAGTACACAAATTAATGCACCTTTTAAAAATGAAATTTTTCAGGGAGCTGCATGGCAATAAGTCTAGCAATAACTTAGCTAGCTCTGCTAGCTACTCTTTGACCTTAAGTTCCTGTCATCATGGTTAAAACAAGGATGTCATGATGCCAGAGCATCAAGACGGCTAAGCTAACAAAACCTACATCTACATCTAAACCTGCTTCTTGATGGTATGGCCCTATAACTCTAAGCAAGAACTGGGGAAGACTAAACGAGGATTACTGGGGCGGTGCCAGCAAATGTTGTAGCTGTTACCAAACTGCATTTTGCTAGCTACATTACACTGGACCTAAATGTTGTGCTTTAGAACGGCAGCCATTTTTTTTTACAGGGCAGCGAATTTTCCTAATACATGTTGATAGAATCAGGAGGACTGTCTAACATTACATCTTCCAGTTTCAATCATTCATTGATTGATTTTTCTTATGGAACTCCTTAACTGTGTCTTGGTTCCCTGCATGCCATCCCATTAAAGAAAAATCCAGGAAAAGCAAGAACCATTAGCAAGAAATAACATAACCCATGTAAATGGTGAACTTCTCCTGATGTGCTCTCTTGCAAACACGGAATAATTTACAAATAATGCTCATTCATACTTGATATTCTACTTGTACCACTTTCACATACATATTACAGCTTGCTCTGCTCTCCAAAGTGCGACTGAAGCCTTGTTCTTTTTCTGTTCTGCTAAGCAGCTCTTATTGCAGCCCGTAGTACAGCCTTTTCCATGCTGCAGTTGATGAATGAATATCTTGTTGAATTCATTTGATACTGTCACTGATCAGGACTCAATCAAAATTTAGTGTTGCATGACTGTAATGATGAATTCCCTCTAGACACTGACAAAGGAGATTGCTGACACAGATTTGTGATTCCCTTTGCTTTGATCATAAGTCATCTTCAGCATGAAAAACACAGATTTGGTTCATCACAGATTCATCATCAAAAATGAGCAGCAGCAGCAGCCTTATTACTGACCATAAGAATTTCACATGCTGCTCCCTAAAATCAGCTAATGGCATCGCTGTTATTACCCCACAGAAATATGTTATCCACCCCATCTGGCTTATCCTGCATTTCCTGCTGCTGGGGCAGTAAAATCAGATGGTTAAGGCAGAATGAAAATTGATAATCTTCCATGTCCAGATTTTTCCATTATCACTAGAAAGGATCACCCCATCATAAATTTGCAGCAGTGCTATTCCAACCAGCTGTCACTCTAACCAATTTTTCCACTTTCCTCCTTTCTTAACTGAAAATAAAACTTTAAAGTACCACCAAGAAGGGGATGCAAAGGCTGTAACAATAATACTTTAAGCATAATAAATATGACTTTGACCTGAGACAGAAAATTGGAGCTGTCTGTCCGTGTCGTGATGAAGAGTACTTATTGGTGGAGTTTTGCTCTGTAAATTCTTTTGAACTCTAAGAAAGGTAATGTCTAACAAGGTAAAGGATAAAAGAGTGAAGACAGGTCACAGGCAGTCTGCTAGCAGATGTGGTTAAGTAATAGTTTAAGTTATCTTAAAAAAACTTTACAGTCTTGAAAGATAAACAGCAGATATCCAGCAAAACCTGTGACAGAAAAATAGAAAAAAGGAAGTCAAGACACAAGTAATGAACTTTCAAGTTTATAGAAGGTGAACTAAAAGAATTTAGTTTGGATTGCATAAAATTTTAGTCAAACTTGATAAAATTGCCAGTCTTCTGC
Organism: Haplochromis burtoni; assembly: GCF_018398535.1. NCBI lineage: Eukaryota > Metazoa > Chordata > Actinopteri > Cichliformes > Cichlidae > Haplochromis > Haplochromis burtoni. The sequence goes on from NW_024582500.1 coordinate 1,276,277, forward strand.
AATTTGAGCTACAGTAGCTCGTCTAATGGATCACACCGCACAGCCATCCTCCGCTCCTCACGTGCATCAATAAGCCATGATCCCATTCGTAGTGCCGTCCATCCATTTATAATTCAGAAAAATCGCTGTTCCTCCCAGAGTATTGGCCAGATTTTACTGAAATTTACACACAAAAATCACCTTCACCCAAATTCTGCTCAAGGTCAGGGAGACATTTATTGTGTTATGGGCAACACCTTGAAATAACATAATCTTTGTGTCTTTGAGTACAGTTGGGTACAGTTGCAGTTTTTGGTTCAAGATCAGAGGGATCTTAAACTAGAAGCATGCCTTTAATTGAATGCAAATTTTACTGTGTATTTACTGTATACCTTTCGCCACCTCGGCTTTAGGAGAGTGATTATGTTTCAGCATCCTGTCTGAAATATGATTATTGGAGCTATAGTGGTTCTAATAGAAGGATCCCTGGTTGAAAGGAGACACAAATCGCTGGAAAGGTTACGTCAGGAAGGACATCTTTTGTAATAATGTCTACCATCTGATATGGCAACCCCCTGTGAATAAGGGAGCAGCCAAAAGAAACTTTATATGTGCCTTGCACAGCTGAATCAGAGACATGCAGCAAACCATAATGTTATAGACCAGTTTTTGTAGCCACAAGGTAAGCATTTAGCCTAAAGTTGTGTTTATAGTTTGCAGTGTAGCTAAACCCATTCACAGTGAAGACAGGTCGAGACTATGTGACAAAAACAATAGTCCCTGATTGACTTTTGTATGTTTGACTCAACAGGTCTCTTATCTTGAATATTCGTATGTTTTTTTGCAGAGTTTTCCAGACTTCACAAGCCTCAGTCATAACACTCCTTAAAACCTTTCAGCTAACCAAACCAGCCATTTTTTGTGGCTTTAATAGTAAATGCTTTAACATAATTCAAATTCACGTTGGGTCCTAATGCTTGTAAATAATGACATTAAACCAAGAAATACTCCACACTCGTTGGAGATGAAGATTTGGAAAAGCAGTCGGCTTTTAATAGACCTTGTTTTCGAGATGTGGCACTGTCAGTCCATCTGTTATTAGTGCCTGCGTCACGTTGCCTGAAACAGGCACTGGAAATGCTACAAGATGCATCCAAGAATTCCCACAAGTGTGTGCTTCCAGCAACTGATGTTTTGTACCAGGCAACAAAATGATTAATCTTCATTTAATATGACATTGTTATATTGGTAAAAATTGACCAGGCAGTCCAGGCTGCCAAGTCACTTGCAGATACTCCCTTTTCATGGACCATGAGAGCAATATGTGTGAAGGCTCCACACACACACACACACACACACACACACACACACACACACACACACACACACACACAGAGTATTTATTCATATATCTGTCAGCCCTGCTCAGATCTGCTCAAGATAGAGTCATTGCTATGATCCCAAGTTATTATAGCCATCTCCGCTACATACCAGTGCCATCGTAAAATGGGATACCTGAAAAACATGCTCTGTATCTGTTTAATATGATGTTGTAGAAGGGTTAGCGGGAGGGGGTGGGTTTGACTCTGCGCACTACCCTCAGGATCGTTGATCGCTCCCTCCGTGAACCACCTCACGGCATGTGAAAACTGTAGTAAAAGTGGGACCTAGGCAATGTTTCTGTGTGTGTGATGGGGAGAGATCAAAAGTGTAATTGGTTTAAATTATTTGCAGACTGCACTGCCCTGAGCTTTACCTCTCAGGCAACATCCGGGCTGCCCTGTGCACACAGTTGATGTTGTTAGTGGTTCATACAGCCTGGGGGAAAGATCTGAAAACATCGCTCAGAGCTGAATAATACTAAAAGCTCCTCTTTATTTTCAAGTCATGGTTTAAGGAGTCATGTGGTGTGGCTTGTCTTTATGAGTCGGCTCAGTGCTTGTTAGCCTGTGAAAACTGACTGCTGATAGTGCAGTTTCTTACATTCAGAGTTAAATAATATTCCCAGTTCTTAAAGCAAGGTGATTTCTCAGATTTTGTCTTGATCTTATGGCACAGATCAAATGTCCATTGTTGTTATTAAATTTAATAATTTGCTAAATGTGTCTGTGTCGTTATCCTGGTTGTGGTAGTCTGTGAAAAAAGGCAGAAGAAAAGAGGAGTAAAGGAAGCCATCTAGACATCAAGACATCATAAGCCACGCCCTCTGTTCAACGATGGTCGGTCACAGTGGACATAGGCTGTGTCCCAATTCCTAAGCCGCATCCTTCGGAGGCCGCATTGAAGGCTGATTACGTCACAGCCAGGTGACGAAGGCTGTCCCAATTCAAAGGCTGCTCCAAATGCATCCTTCACTTCCCCGGATCGGTTGGGTCTATCTTTCGTGGCCATATCCCAGTATTCATAGTGCATTGCCCCAGCCAATTCCAGTTTCCAGCAATAGTGGCAGCTACTATTTTTAATATTACTAGTTTTAATATTACTCTTATTGCTCTTTCTGGGTCACAAAATAAGCAGATATTTGAAGTTTACACAGCCTGAAAATATCTTAAAAGTTTGATTTATCAAGATAGCACATATTTGCAAAAGTACGCTGACGTGTCTGATGTGAAGTGTCTGTTACCCACCAGCTCGATAGCTGACTGGGAGGTCAAGGCTCACTAGAGCCAGTGAGAACAGCAAACTCCCGACACATCGTTTTCAGACCTCCCGTGGTCTTTCACTACTCAGGTTAAACGTGATATAAAAGTCACTTGAATAAGCAAAGGACCCGGTCTTTGCAGTCTACATGGGCGGCCTAGGATGCGGCCTAGGAACTGGGACAAAGCTTATGTCCACTGTGACCGACCATTGTTGAACAGAGGGCGTGGCTTATGACAACCAACTATGATCCCTTACCAGGGATTATCGCATCTTGTGTCGGGTGACCCCAATAGGTCACATGATAGGATGAGGCAAGGTCTCACCATGGTTTTAATCAAAACATCTGCTGATAATGGCCCATGCCTTTTTTCAAACTTTGGCTCATGCCAAGAGGCACACGATTAGTTGTGGGTCAAAGACCCTCTTAAAGGACAACCCCCACTAGGGTTTAAATACCTACAATTTGGTTTTAGAACTGAGGAAGCCTCTTGGATGAGAGGTGAAATGTCCTCATGAAACTTGAAGACTTTCCTTCCAATCTTAGCACCAGTTATCAGATGCTCTGCAGTAAAGGACATGTGCAATGCTCCCACTGCACAGTCTGTCTTTACTGACTTTTTAAAGACTTAAAGAGGCTAAAATTTATTTTTGCTTTGTTCTCCAGCTCTTTCAATTCAGAGTACTTTGTTTTGGGTTTTACTTGTTTGAAAAGGGCTTTTAAAAAAATATTGATGTGTGTGATAAACCAAGAAACAAAAGAAAAACATCTACAGCGCTTGTTTTTGAAATTCTTTTAGCAAATTGTGGAAATATTTTAGCTTCACCACATTATTCTTCATGCTAGAAATGACAACAACAAAAAAAAGATAGGTAGCAATTTCCCCCCTCTGCAGAGATGCTGAGGGTTATTAGCATTCTCATTTGAGCAATGGTAAGAAAGGTGTGATGCGCATTCAACCTGTTGTCATGCAAACTGGTTGGGTGTGCTCAGGAAAATAAAGACCGGGGGTTGAATTACACTTTAATGTAGCATAAAATATTTCTGATTGGTCCTTGTGGACATCTGCTCTGCCAGCTGATTGCAGTGCTCAGCCCTCTCCTCGCAGAGCACTATGAGCAGGTGGGTGCGATGGTCTGTATACAAGACTAGGGAAAAAATCAAACACAGAGGGGGACGACATCATACCTTAACTTGTTGTTTTCGAACACCCTCTCCTCCACAATGTGAGTACAAGAAAATGATTATTATAATATGATGTGTTAAATTTGTTTAGATTAGAGGAATAAGGAAGGATTTGTCTGTGTTTCAGTTTGGCTTAGCTGTAGGCCTGAGAGTGTGTGTAATTGTTTAGAGGGAAAGGAATTTATTGACACTGGGGGTCTGCTGTCATAAAAGGAGACAGGAAGCTACAGTTGGGGGATACTGATGCTTTAACTTGAATCTAATAAACGGCCATAATTGTTATAACTTAGAAGTAGGTTTGCAGGAGACTCTCCGCCTTATCTGTAAATGTAAGACAACAAGAGGCCAATGGCCTAGTGGATGCAGAGTGGCGGTCTCAGTGCTTGTAATATGTTAACTGTGTTTTGTATGTTGTCTAAAGGAATTTGGTGTAGCTTGGGTGAGGAGATTACTTTTATGACCGGCAAGAAGTCACATACACAGAGACACACACACACAGTGCTTTGATTGTTACGACGCACCCACACCTACATGCACACTCACTCACATGCACTCACACATGCACACAGGTATGCGCATATAGTCACTCACGTGCACTCACATAGACATACGGGTACGCGCACATACAGGCACTCACGTGCTCGTGCATATACACACACAAACACAGAGTTTGCAGCACACCATGGGGGTTTTATGATGGGGTCACTTCTGACTGTAACAAACAAAGAAGTGGAAGATCTGCAGAGGGACACCAGCCTTGCACGTCTTCCCTTCTAGAAGATGCATGCTTAAATAAAGATGAATAAAGGTTTTGTGAAATGACTACTGGGTCCGGTGCCGTCTCTGGATGCCCGAGGAATAAAAAGAACGGGGTGAAACTGATTTCGTAACAATAAAGTCATTTATAAAATGCTCGACAAACCCTAACATTATGGCGAACTGCTGTGTTCAGTGTAGCCAACCAACAATGATCCGCCACTTAGTGGAAGGAGTGAAATTTGAATAGCTTGCTATAAAAAATGTAACTTAAAACACTTAATTTTTTTAAATGTAGCTCCACAGACATGTTGACACTGTCTCTGTGACTTAACTGATTAATAATAACACACAAAGAGCCAAGTTGACAGTATTGTATTAATAACCAAATAGTTTGTATAGTGTTATTTTCCTTTGTCCTTACCTACTTGCTGTACAATCCTTACTCCTCAGATTACTTCCTGTCACATGAGGTTGGTTCCTCATGTGGATTTGTTTTTTGCCCCCCCCCTATTTTCCCACCTTGATTGAGTTCACCTGTGGCTTATTATCCATTTCTCTGGCTTTTGAGCTTTAGTTACGTGTCAGCTACTGGGTTAATTTTGCTGTTAGGATAACTAAATGCATTGATAGCAGCAACAGTGCTTACTTACTGAGCTTTCCAATGTCTGCCATGTTAGTTTCTTCTCTTAACAGTTGTTCATATATTACAAGCACAATGCGACATGACGGTGGTAGAAGAAAAGAACAACTCCTTTCCTTAGTCTGCCTCTTCACTCCTAATCTCTGGCCCACATCCAGTCTGGCTGCTACACCCTCCCACACAACTCCATGTGGAGTCACGCTTGTGCCTACTGAAAGATTTCTTAATTAAGAGGTAGGGGTATGTCGTTACGTTTCTGTGACAAAAATGGTAACTTGCATCAGCGTGTTTGGTGATTTGTACTGCTATCAGATGGATGTACTGGGATCATGTCCATCCCTTGTTACACAGGATTCATATTCTGAAAAAATGCTTAATATTTTAAAAAACCTTTTTTAAACCCTTTTCATTTTATTTTTTAAACAATGCTAAAATAATTACACAGAACTTTGGTAAACGTGTTTAGCTAGCGTTAGCAGTGCCAAAAGTTCCTTCTGTTTCCGAGTCCTGCATTGTGTTTACTTTAGGTGTTGTTCCTTTAGCACAACCTGACCAGTTGCATTGAGCATTCAGTTAGCATTAGCCATTCGAGTTAGCTTGTGTTATTAGCAAACCAACATGAGTAATAGGGGTGGGGGAAAAAATCGATACTGTGTAGTATCGTGATATTTTGTTTGCTAATAATGTATCGATACAGGGACAGCAGAAATCGATATTTTGTTACAAAAAAAGTTTTTGTGGACTGGAACATGCTCTGACTTCAGAGCATGTTGATCCTTTTTCTGAGCAAGAATCCTGACATTCCTTCACTGTCCAAATGTGTTTAACTTTTTTTTGGCAGCAATAAACATGACAGTTTACTTATTTTAATTTAAGACATGTTTTATTTTAATTAAGTTTAAAACTTTTTTATTTAATGTAAAATTATATTTTGTTTTAATTTACTTTCAAATTCTTCAGTTGCTGAATGGGCTGCATAGTTTTCATAAATTGCATAGTTCAGAATAGCTATAATTGTACCAGATGGTTGCATTCAGTTAAGTTGGACTAGACTGTAATACAAACCGTTCAGTTTGTCAACAATAAAACTGACTGAAATGAGAGAAAGACTGAGTGTGAGACTTTGATATTAGATAAAATGAATATTGATAAAGTTTACCTTTATGTACAGAATCTGAATATCGCAAAATATTTTTAAAAATTGCAATAATATCGTATCGTGCGTTAAGTATTGTGATAATATCGTATCGTGGGATGTATGGTGATTCCCACCTCTAATGAGTAACCTAAATTTGTAGGATCTAGTAGGAAATCTAACTAGATAATATATTATATTATACAAACTAATAAAGAAAATGTTTTTAATGTTTACCATTTGTTCCAGAAGAGAATTTTATACAAATAAAAGCATTTCTTTTTTTTCTTTACACATTACAAAGCTAAACATCACAACAATGTGATTGGTCAGACACAATGTTGACAAACATAATTACGATGATGTAGGAAAAACACCCACAGCCACGAATCCTACATCTGTGCACCACAAATACTGGTTTATTTTCCTGTGACGAACACGCTCTCATACATATCTCACACACACACACACACACACACACACACACACACACACACACACACCACACACTACAAAAGACATTAATGCACACACCCTAAACTACTAAAAGGACTCACTCCTCACTTAGGCAGCAATGTGGTCACGCATGAACATTTTACCTTATGAAAGTAAAAGTACAGTATGCGAACATGCACATATTTCCTACAGTAGGTTTTCTCACAAGGCATGTCAGCTCCTCTTTCAAGCAAAGCTGTCATTTCACAGGCATGAACAAATTCATGAGTTAAATTCACACACACGTACTCTGACAGCTCAGTTTTAAACTGTGCTGGGGTTTTCTTTCTCCGCATTCACTGCAGCGCAAGCATGCCATCCTGCTTTTTGCACCGCGTAGGTGGCAGGAGCTTCTTCCAGTTTTTGCGGTGGTGGAGCTACGCTGGAACAGCCACCCTTTGACTCCACTTATTTGTCTGTCTCTCGCTTGTACTCTGTTCATGCCGCTTGCTTCAAACTAGGTCACCAAACTCGGGGTAAAGCAATGACATGCTCATGCATCTGTCACTGGATATCAGTGGTATCATTGTTATTAGGCAAGCAGACTGCCTCAGGACAGTTGTAAATCATTCTTTGTACGGAGATGTCCTAATTTGTGAATTTACCAATCAGAACATTGGATTAAAAGTCTATAAAACCAATAAATGTGCACTAGCCAAATACATTTTCTGTAAATTTGGAACTTAGTAGTCATTTCAAGGTTAAAGATAATACCACCAAGAGCTTAATCAAATGAAACCTTCTTGGGTCACTTAGGTGAATCTTCTCTTTAATCATATTTGTGGATAAGAAATTTCTTCATCAGAGGACTCAAAGGATTTATTATTAAGAATTCTTCGTATTGTTTCCTGCTTTTAACACATCAACTCTGAGGACAAAATGTTCACTTGCTCCCTATCCCACTCAATAACAGGTGTGATGGTGACGAGATAATCAGTTGTATTCATTGTCACTGTCAGTGGTCATAATGTTAAGTCTGATTGCTATATTTTACCCCTTTAGAAAGGAACTCATAGAAATACATATGCAGCAGGATCAGTCACAAAACTCTCTGAGTTCTTAGCTCTTACTTGTCACTGTGTGCACGCAGAACATGTAATTAAATCAGGTCCTTTGTCTTGATTGAGCCTACAGACTGCAGCCTCAGAAAAAAACGAGTCTAATGATTTGCTGCTGTCTTCAACAGTTTTGGTAGACTTGTGTCCACTGCAGCCTCAACCTTGATGTTCTAGACTGACAGGACTGGAACCTAACATGGTCTTTCCCCCTTAGGGTTGGAGGAGCCATAAAGACTTGGTTGTCAGTCCGCAGGGCAAATGATTTATCCTTTTTGTCAAAACCGCTGGCATCTCACAGGTGTCTTTTGGCGTGGGTGGCATGATGTGCCAGGTCATGACAATAGTATGATCTGAGCCTCAATATGAGAGCTTTTAAAGGACCACTTGAAATGCCCTTAGTGAGTGTCATGTTACATGTTGAAGGTTAGTGTCGTGAATGGGCGCATTTTAACCCAGAGCACAGTCTTTTCCTAAACCAAAGTGTTTTTGGAGCCTAAACTCAGCCAGTGATTGAAACTGAAAGTAAAGAGACAGTGCTGGTGACACCAATTAAAGAGTTAAAACAAGGTGTTAGTGAGACACAGTCATGTCTTCTGGTTGACAAACCTCTTCCTCCAACGCCAACTTTGCAAGCCTCACATATGAACCATTGTCCCTAAAGTACTTTCTTTCAATATTGCTATTAAAATACTATTGCTATTATAACACGATTTTACAGTAACTTTCCAGTTAGCTTGGAGTGGCTGCACATTCTCCTCCTAACCTTTTTATCGACAAGTTATTTCCATTTGCAAATTGTTATCACCAGCAGATTTTTTGCACCTTTCTGCATAAACTCTAGAGGTTGTATATGACACTCTAGGAAGGTCAGGAGTGTTGAAATCACTCAGACCAGCCTGTCTGACACTAGCAGTCATGCCTCGGTCAAAGTCACCGAGGTTGTGATCACGGGGTGAGGCTTATTTGGAGCTCTACAAATAAAGCAAATTTGAACTGACATTTTTTGGCAAATTTGGGTCAAAAGAGTTATGCATCTGTAGCTTTTATGACCTCAATCTTAGTGTATTGTGGCATTATGGTCCTCTACAGTCTCTGAATTGGCTTTGACACATGGTCAAACATTTGATAATGGTATCAATAATCCATCTTCTTCAGACCTTTGGGAACTGGGAGCAAAGTGACATGGCATTGAAATCCAGTGAAAGGATAGTAGGAAGCATATAGAGTAGATCCCCTTTTGCGTACAAAAGTAAACCCCCAGTGATGGAAATTCACCTAGGAAAAATTGCAGTTGTTGTCTTTTTACAGTTCCAAACCCTCTCAACTGTTTTGCTTGACACCTTCCAGCAAAGCAATTGAAGCACTTTACCAGAGGCTTGCTGTAACACACAACTTTTTTTCCTGACTAACCACTAAGCAACACTCTTAAAGACTTTCACACAAAAAGACATCACAGTAGCACTTGACCAAAACGTTATTTATTAATATAAGCAATGTACCACGCACTAGAAAAAAGATATCTATTTCACTCCAGAGTCAGTTTTCATAAAATATTTCCCCTTGGAGTGCTGATCCAAGAGCAGAGTGGCTTTTTAGAAAATCCTACAGCCCCGCCCCACTCCTCAGAGATCTCACTGACAATCACAACAAACTTGGTGAGCAGGGCAAAAAGGAAAGTGATTTCTTTGACACCTTTTCTGTGCCAATGACTCTCCACTTTTCACACGAGCTGGGAAATTTTAATGGGGGTGATGAGGTCTCTGGGAGAGGCTCATGAGCGACTTCATTATGCTCGCCAGTGCTGATCCTGGGTTAGTACTCTGATTGCAAAGAGGCTTTATAAACACAGGTCCCAGTCAACTGAAACACACAGGTGGTTTTTGTTAAGACGTAGAAAATAGTGATATTTGATTTTATTGAAGTATCTACATGGACTAAGACACTTATAAAGTGTAGTAGAAATATCAGAGGTGAGGAGAGTTTACTGCGGTGTTGCCCAAACTCTGGTCAATTCAGTCAGTTCTTACACAGTTAGTTACATAAATTGTTGTCTGTGAAGGTTCTCAGTCATGCAGGTCATGCAGGTCATCGTAGTCAAAGGAGCTTCTAAGGTTAAATGGTGGGAAATCCCAGATTTAAGCCCAGTGGGAGTGTCCACCCAAGAGGGTCCATGTGCCTCTTGGGGGGACACTCCCATTGGGCTTAAATCTGGGATTTTCCACCACCATTTGACTTTAGAACTGAAGAAGTTTCTTGGATGAGAGGTGAAACAACTTCAAGCTACTTAAAGAAGTCCAGACGCTTTTCTTTCCAAGCTCCTCAGACTACATAGATCCATCAACTACTAATGCTGTGTCACCATTTCTTTTGAGCTAATGTATTAACCACTTAATACTGACCTGGTTACCTGTGAGCCTTAGGGGTAGGGATAATGTCCACCCCCTTGTATGCTCTAGTTCTGAAAAATGTACCTATTTAGTGTGCTGCTACAGGAAAATGTAACTATAACCCTAACCCTAGACCATTTGATGGTAAACGGTAGCTCCAATAGGAAAAAATTCTATGGAAATTATCCCATGAGATTTAATTTGAAAGATGGTAGAGATTAAGGGTTTAACTATCGCAAGGTCATTGGCGTTCCTTCTAGGGTTAGGGTTACAGTTCCTTTGTATAGAAAGTTGAACTGTTTGAAAATCCAAATGATAAATCTTTTATAAGGAAAAGTGTAATGCCTCTATATATGAGACGTCATTTGAAATATAACATCTCCTAGTTTTTGAAAATGTCCATACATTTTTTTCATGGGCTAAAATCAAAATTCCAAAGCCTCGATGGGTTGCCAATGACCTGGTGGACATTAAAGAAGTTAAATAAGCAGAATAAGATGTGGCCCACAACTAATTGGGTGTTCTGTTTTTTTGTCCAGCAACCTTGAGGCTATTTGATTGGACAGGACACAAATGGCTCTTGGAGGCCTCATAAATAAAATATGTGGGATCCTTAAATATAAACTCATCTAAGCTGCTCGAACTGACTGAACTGAAACCAGATTGACTCTGGCTTTGCTACTGGCCTAACATACATTCCATATATACCTGTATGAAAATAGAAACATTAATTAGATACAACTTACATAAAAGCTTTTCTCTGAACATACAAATACCAGGGAAAAAGTGTGTGTGTTGGGAAGGAGAGAGGAAAAGGGCTGATTGTTCTACAAAGCCAAACAACTGCAAAAAACACCTTACAGTAAACAAAAGCATGTCTGAAATGCCACTGGCCCAGTCCAGCGTGTGTGTCTGCACGCCTCCACATATGGCATCAATTTTAAATGTTTGAGGAGGGCATGTGGGACTCCATTTAGAGTCATGAAAAAGAATCCTGTATCATCCATTTTTCAACACTGTCCAATGTAGCATCTGTGTGTGTTTTTGTGTGTGTGCATTTGTGTATGTGATATCACAATATGTAGAACCTATTTTACAGTACCTGGGATCATTTCCACCTGGGCACAGGACGATGTGCCTTAAGGGCCTTTTTTCGACTGAAAATAAAAAGTAAGCAAAACTGAAGCTTTCATCAGGGCTTCAATCTAATACACTCAAGCTATACTTCTGAAACTGAATGGGCCAGGTGCAGCATTTATGCATTTCTTCAGGGTTTAAGTGGCTTGTGGCCAAATCGAAAATGTACCCGTTTAACTATTTTCATTTTGGCACAACAATTTGTCTTTACTCAGGCCTATATCATTTGTAGCTTATAATTCT
>NW_024582500.1:1287955-1323274 GCF_018398535.1 Haplochromis burtoni
GGGGGTGAGAACTGTGTTCAACATTGAACTTGAACCAATCCTAGTGGCCCTTGGCTAGCTTTTATATACAGTGTATATTCTCATTTTGGTATGCCAAATGTTAAACTGTATTTAACAACTGTCAACTCAGAAAAAAACAAAAAGACTAAAGTTTGTTTAATAGCTCTACGTAAAACTCGCTAACTAGTTACTGTTTAACCCCTTAGCAGTCCTATTAGTCCCCTAAACCATCCAATGTCCCGTGGGCGGTACGTCCGACTGCTAACAGTTTAACCTAAAGAGTAAAAGTGCTAACTTATGTCTTTAGTTGCCAAAGAGTCCTGGCAGATATCCCTTTAGGCAGATCTGGATGCTTCTCCCAAGTTTCAGTGTTTGCATCAGGCTTGCTAGCTACTGGCTGCTAATTTCACATTCAGACATTAATTAGTCTCCTCAATGAACTCTTGGCAAAGAAAGTCATGCTATTCATTCTCTAAAGTAAGTGTTCCTGAAAGAAGCACAAGTAAATTGTTGGATCATAAAAAATAAGGAGGGATAATGTCATTCAGGGAAAAAGGCCAGTTAATATTTTGTTACTCTATTTCAGTTATAAATTATATACATAGAACCAATATAGACAAAAGGTAAATGCATTAAATTCATTTTGCTTTTACTAGAATAACGATACATTTGGAATTAAAACCTCTCTCTAAAATAAACCTACAAGCCCCAAAAGTCTTCTACCAGTAAACTAAATAAAGAGCTAAATAAAGACCATTATTTGAGAATATAAAGTACAATTTTGGAAATATCCAATTTTTCCTTTAAGCCTAAGTAATGCATAAGATATATTAAAAACTCAAAGTCTATTTAAGTAAGAAAAAAACCTCCTTTTTTTTAAAACTGATGTGTTCTTGGAAAAAAGCAGCAGTACTCCAACCCCAATCTGTTTACTGCAACATACAAAATATGCCCAGGTAGTTTTAGATCAGTCTGCAGACATTATGCAGTTTTTATATAGTTGTTGTGTGCGAATATAGCCCAGCATTCATTAAAAACTCCCAAATCTTCTTGGCATGTACTGTAAACGGCATGTTCAAACAAAATAGTCATGTTCAACAAAACAGTCACTGACTCAATAAATAAGATTTTACCATACAACCACTGCCCCTGGCTTGAACCCATATTTAACAAGTAACAGCTGATGTGACCTGCTGTGAAAGAACAACTAGTTCCAATAAGAAGAAGAACAAGAAAACAACTATTCTCAAAAAGGGAACTAATTCTAGGGTACAACTAAAACTAATGTGCTACGAAATGAATGGTGAGCGTTGGTTTTTAAACATCTCCAGTGGTGAGAACTGTGTTCTGGGTTTGTTTCATCAAAGACTAAACAGCTCAGCATGCGGCGGTGTGATGGATGAGGTAATAAAGATAATGAAGGGAACTCTGAAGCTGCTTCTCTCGGTGCCGCACCCTTTCTAAAGAAGGCACTATGGGTGCTTCGCCATCTCCACGACCAAGAGTCAGCTCTGCAACCCCTGTTCCCAAATGTCTCTGAAGTCACAGCTGTCTGTTGTTTGGTTTCTGAGAGAGTCATAAGTGGGACTCATCCATTCAAGTTAATGCTGGCGGCTTGTTATTCTACTGCTGAGCGATTTATTCACGGTGGAGTGGCACTGCTCAAAGTATCATGGCCTTTACACTGTGCACCCGAGCACACGTGTATTTTTGAATACGTCATATCACTCCAGAGGCAGCATGTCCCTCACAAGTCCCACACAGCAGATCCACCTCATTTCTTCCCCTACGTTTAGCACTGACCTCAAATCACAAGCCGTGGTGCAAAGTGCCGCGGGCTGTTTCAGCAGTGCCCACACATCACGGCTTGAGACAGACTAGAGGTAGAGGTAGCTGACCCAGTACACAATGTTAAAGAGCAAGAACGAGGTGGGGAAGAAAACCCGGGAGTAGGCATCCAGCTCACGGATGTTGACGTGGATCCGTCCTTTCCTCCAGCCGCCTTCTTTACACTCCTCATAGCAGCAGAAGAAGCTCTTGCAGTCCTTTCCATCCAGGCACTCGTGCAGACAACTGTCATCATAGTCATGCCAGAACAAGGAGTTGCCCATGGGCATCATAGGCCGAGGGGTGGGACCCATGTTGAAAGACGAGTAGGCCTAGGATAAAAACGGAGAGAGAGAATAGGTGAATTAATTAAGACTTACGTAATCTATTTCCGAAGCAATGACTGTCACATCAAAATTACAAGCCACAGCTAGGCATAGAAAGTCCAGATCGTCAATGCGGCTAGCAATCTTAGGCTTTAGTTAGTCAACAAGTGTACCTGATGTTCGGCTTCTAATCTCAGTGCTAGTCCAGGTCCAACATCAACAGCCAATTTGTGATCTAGCTAACATCATTTTTGGGGGGCGGGGTCACATAACTCCATAACCCAGAGATATTTTAGAGGTACTTGAAGACATTTTTTGACACTAATATAAAAGTAGGATGGCAGTGTCCTTCCAATAAGCAAAACTGATGGTTACCTAGTGATTACAATTTTTCACATTCAGTGACCAACTGCAAGTAGTTGCAGCAGCCAAATTTTAATCGAAATGCAATTGCACAGGTTGCCTGGTGGGAGACAACCTGTCTCCACACAATTACAGTCAGACTAAGACTGACAGAATGGCAAAAGTTTGCATATAATTGACTACTAATGTATAAACATTGTAATGTATTGCCGCACAGCAAGAAGGTCCTGAGTTCAATTCCAACATCAGGCCGGGGTCTTTCTGTGTGGAGTTTGCATGTTCTCCCCGTGTTTGCGTGGGTTCCCTCCGGGTACTCCGGCTTCCTCCCACCATCCAAAGACATGCACTTAGTGGGGATAGGTTAATTGGATAACCCAAATTGTCACTAGGTGTGAATGTGTGAATGAAAGCGAGTGCGAATGGTTGTCTGTCCCTGTATGTTCGCCCTGCGACAGACTGGCGACCTGTCCAGGGTGTACCCCGCCTCTCGCCCTATGATAGCTGGGATAGGCTCCAGCGCCCCCCGCGACCCTGAAAAAGGATAAGCGGAAGCGAATGGATGGATGGATGTATAAACATATACAGATTGTCAACATGCTGCAATCAGTTGGTCAGTCTGTGCTGATGAATGTTAACTGCAATAATAGACTGTGGTTAGCCCAGTCCATGGGCAAACTCTTTGCTATGTCAAAATGCAAGGTTGCCAAGCTCCTGTGTTATTTTTCTGTTAAAATTGTGTCCAGTAGCAACTATATCACTATATGTGGAGAGATTTCTGAATGTCTTTTTCAAATCTATGAGGTTCAGGCTGGACTCTGAAGAAGTAGTAAATGTGACTTTCTGTTTAATGTTGATTTCTGAGAATACAGACAGCAACAAATTTGTGATAAACAAATACTTTCTTGTAACTGCCAACTTGACCTTATTGCCATTTTATCATTGTCTTGAGGCACCAAACATACTTAGAAGACAACAGCTAACTGCAAGTATTTGCAAACCTTGTCACCCAAGATTATAAGTTCATTGCATACAGTTACAATAATTGTGGTTGGGCTGTGGGCTCCAACCACCTGTAACTGTAGCATTACACATATCCTGGCTATGTTGCAAGCCTTTCTTTTTCTTTTAGGTAGTTAGTGAATGTTAGTAATTTTATGTCTTTATGCTAAAAATTGCAAAAACGAATGCTAAAATTACATTCTTCTTTCCACTTAAATACTTTAGGTTCAAAACTATTTCACATTTTGCCACGAGCCTGGGCTACTTCTTTGTAGGTCACCAACTATAGTAAAACAATGCAGATACTGACGTATATTATCATCATTAGCCTAATAAGCTAGTTGCACGACATAACAAGAAGTCTCGAGCAAAACCACTTCATAAAAAGCTCCATTGTTCAGATGATTGCTAATATTTTCAAGCAGTGACCTTTTTGTTGTATTGCACTATATTTCATTAAAGTATTAAAGGAGAAATTGTGCCTTCAGTAAATTACCACACTCTGTATGATTTATCATTTCTCCAAAATAGAAAGATTATAAAGACACAAAGCCATGGCATATATTTATCGATGTGTTTGAGTGCTTAAAAACTCCAACTTTCAGCACTCAATTGATAAGCTGAATAGATTTTTGAGCGATGCGCCATTCTCATATTTCTCCTGTTATTAGTTATAACAAAAAAGAATAAAAAACCAGTACCAACAATAACATTTTGTGTAATCAATTTCTAACAGCACAAGGATTTCTGTGATGTTGAAATTAATGACAGTGTTCAATCATATTGTAAACCAAAGAAATATGTTTTGTTATTTTTTTCTTTCACATAATGCAGCTGTAGAAAGAATTTTTGAGACCCCATTGCCAAATAAGTACCTCCTGAGAAAATTTGTTACATGACTCTCTCCCTGATGTTTATGAAATCATGCGAGACCAACTAATTGGGTTAAAATCTTTTTTAAAAGGTTTCCCGTCCTCCACTACTCTGTTGAAGGAAGGGTGGTAGGCGAGAGAGAGGAATCGTTAGATGTGTCGTGTGGAGTAAGAAATTTGACGGAGTGGGCAGTACAAGGGAACGACACGAATGGTGGTGATTTGGGAGGGGGGGGGGGGCTTTCCCACAGACAGAGCGGGCCAGAATACAGTGAAGAGTCAGAGATGCAGAGGAGGGGACTGTATGTAACACAACTTAATTATTCAGCCTGAGCTGGCAGTCTGTTTTAGCCCTGAGACACATTCAGCAGAACTCCTCTACACTGGGAGAAAATAATGAATAGGGAGGGGATCTGGAGAGAGGGAAATGACAGCAACAGTGGCTGACTCAGTGTTAGTAGATGTGCGCCGACGCCATTAAAGCATTCGCGGCAGGTGCAGCCTTGAGAACGCCCACACAGAGTGGTAGGCTCTCATACAGGAGTGGCGGGTAGAAAAGAAATGCATTCAGCTGCACACATGTGCTAATACAGACATGTCAAACTCCTGGGTAGATATTGTGTATTTCCCATATATATATATATATATATATATATATATGGGCACCCTATGGATCAAATCAATATCAGTTTTTGAAGGTTGGTGTGATTACAGCGAAGACAGTGAAAGAAAGTATTCAGTCGCGTTCTTTCCTCTTCAGACACCTTAACCACTTTACACCCACCGGGTCGTCAGCAACCTGCTAGGGTTTCGTGTTTCATGCATGAATTTGGCATTACAGTTTTGTTTTTCAAAGCTTTTCCATTTGGGTGTTCCAAATAGGCAACAACTTTGTAAAAGGGCTAGACCGTAACCTATCATTCCTAAACAGGTAACTGGAAATGTGGTTACAATGAAAACACAGATCTAAAAGGGAAACAAACTGATAAAAATATAGTCTGGTCACCTTTTTTCTACTTATGACAAGATGGAAACTGTGGAGATGTGCAGGAGTAGGAGTCCTAACAACAGAGTGAGGAAGAGGTGGAGAAAGGTGACAAGTAGAAGTAGAAGAAGAAGGCTGTAAGAAAATATATGGAGGGACATAATTAGGAAGGGAGAGATTCAATGATTCAGGTAAAGTAAATAGCTACTTTGACATTGAGCCACTGCAATAGCTAAACTTCAGCTTTTAATTATCACATGCTGTAGTGCAAACCAACTTTCCTAACCCAACAACGACTGTACCAACCTGATTAAAACCTGTTTTAATACCAATAATCAAACAAAATGAAATATATACATAATGTGTATGTAAGAGCGATCATGGTGGGCTGTCTGGACTTAAACTGCCAGGACTGATTTTATTGTTGCAGTCCAGCTCTGGTCTGTAGTCTGTCTTTATTTGTTTGTGGGTTTCTGTTCTTCTCGGAATCCCTTCTTCTCTTGCTATTGTTCATATGAAGGCTGGACCTAGCCTCTTTGGCTTCAAGTACCATTTTATAGTCTTAAGCAGTGTTTCCCAACCCTGTGGAACCACGGCACATAATTCACATTAGAAAAATGACAAGGCACACCACCAAAAAAAAAAGTCACAAAAAGCTTATTGATACTTTTTCCCCGCACACCAGGTATAGTGGAATTGGCTCGGTTTGTCCCCAGTATACCTTGTTGCTTTCTTCTGACCGCTACTCATGCTAGGGCCTTCATCTGGGTCGGAGTTTTCTCCAGGACCCAGATCAGATTGACTACTTTTTTCTTTTCAAATATTTAGTTATTGCTATTGCGCACTGTGTCGTTTCACAGCATGACTATTATGTCATTTCTTCTTCATCTTCGGACTGCCAGTCCGAAGACTGGCTACCCAGAGTGGGTAGCCAGTCATTCTCTTCCACTCTTCCTCTAGTGGAAGAGAATGTAATTGTTCTGCCGGTTGCTTAGACCAGCGGTCCCCAACCTTTTTTTGCGCCACGGACCGGTTTATGTCCGAAAATATTTTCACGGACCGGCCTTTAAGGTGTTGCGGTTAAAAACAACAAAATAAAACCAGTGCCAGTACCATAAAAAATAAGATTTATTCATAACACAGGAAAAGACCCAGGGAAACCAAGTTAACGATAAAAAAAGATGAAAAAAATCACAATAAAAAACTATAAAAACCCTAAAAACAACAAATTTCACATCCACCTCAACTCTCATGGCCTGGTACCAAACGACTCACGGACCGGTACTGGTCCGTGGCCCGGGGGTTGGGGATCGCTTGTTTAGAGTACTAATTAGGTGGAACCAGATAATCTTCCACGGCACACATGATCATTTCTTCGGCAAATACAGTGGTTGGGAAACAGTGGTCTTAAATTTGGGATTTTGGCTGCTATCACACAAAGAGCACTGCATTCTCATACAGTAGTATATATTTCGTTACCCTGTATTTATACATGTGCAATGACAATACAGTTAAATCCTAATCCTAATCCTAGTGACAAGCAGTGTTGGTCAAGTTACTTGAAAAAAGTAATCAGTAACTAATTACTGATTACTTCCCCAAAAAAGTAATCCCGTTACTTTACTGATTACTTATTTTCAAAAGTAATTAATTACTTAGTTACTTAGTTACTTTTTAAAATCATGATTTACAACCTGAATAGGTGATAAAGCGATAGATCTTTCAGCCCAATTCTACTTTTTCTGCATAATCCATCATACAAAATGTAATCAAATGGAAAAGTCTCTTTTTAAAACTTGTTTTGTTAGTTTTAATCTTTTAATTTTATGCATCAAGCAAATATTTAATTATATGCAACATTCTCTGACTTGAATAAATTAGTTTAACATTTAAACCTATTTTCTGCACATTCCAGCACATAAAATAAAATATTTTTTGTGTTTACACTCAGTCTTTCAAATAGATGCAAGTAAAACACAGCAGAAAATAAATAAAGTCAAAGACTAGCAGTCCTGTTGCTCTATTTTCACCTGTAAAGCAGGAGTAGGGGAAGGCGGAGGTTTACCCTGGTGCAGGTGTGCCGCAGCGGTCAGTGGAAGAATCCATGAGTTTCTCTGTGAATTTCCCATTACGTCGTAGCGCACTCGGTGCTTGCTTGGAAGTTTAGGGGTTTTTTTCACTGTAAAAAGAAGTTTTCTTCCCACGCACAACGGACACTAATGTTTTTGTCACTTTTTATGGAATCTAACTCAAAGTAAGGTCAGTACTTCCACGCTTTAAACGCTGCACGCTCACACTCTCTCCCACACTCGATATATTATCCATTGTTGATCTGCACACAGCTGTTGCCACGAACGTCGCACTTGCTTACGTCACTGTCATGAGACATTCTCGCAAAAAATCACGGTTTTAGTAACGCAGTAACGCAGCGTTCCTACGGGAAAGTAACGGTAATCTAATTACCGTTTTTGCAATAGTAATCCCTTACTTTAGTCGTTACTTGAAAAAAGTAATCAGATTACAGTAACGCGTTACCGCCCATCTCTGGTGACAAGTCCATCACAATATAGCTGTCCCCTAACATACCCTGGTTTATTTTCTGTTTTACTCTAAATGGGACCATAATTTACAAAATGAACCTCAGGTTGGATTGAATAAGACTTCAAGCGAGTGATTGAGACCATAAACCTACTGAAAAACTGCTTACAGAGCTCATAAATCAAGTGAAACATAGGCCTGTTTTCTCATAGCCTTCTATATAATCACACTCCTTTTTGCAAACAATAAGTCTGGTGGTTGTTAGAAAGAATGCAAGTTTGATGCACGCGGTCCTCCTTTTTGCTACTCATTACTCATACACTCACCACAGGCTTACCATTCTCTTCTTTGGGGGAGGTCTGCGTATACTGTAGGAGTAGTAGTTGAGCATGGCGTACTCAATCATGGCAGCGAAGACAAACATGAAGCAGACGGTGACAAACAGGTCCATGGCGGTTACGTAGGACACTCTAGGAATAGAGTTTCTGGCCACTGTGCTCAGCGTGGTCATGGTCAGCACTGTGGTGATTCCTGCAAAAGTAACAGAAGCATGAGGATAGGAAGGAGAGTCACTTCACAAAGCATGCACGATGAATTGCTGGTCAGCAGTAGGATGACCCATGTGGATGTCAGTGATTATGTAACATGTGAGCAGCACTTTATTAATCGCTATTAATAATGCATATGGGGTATTCTGGGTAGATGTCCCCAGTCTTGCATCAATCCTTTCTATTAAACACCCACAGCGGGATACGTTTTGAGGGTGGTGCAGCAGAGCGGTCGTAATTATCAAATGATTCAATGTAATTTTTCTTTTTATTCTCTCTCGTTCCACTTACGATCAAAATGATGTTTCAAAAAGAGATCTGTGGGTTAAGCACTTCTATTACACAGAGGCTTATGAGGCGGATCCTGAGTTGTCTCTGGAGTGGTGCAAGTAGTGCAGCCACAACTCAGCAAGCACATTCCTGTGTTTGGTATTTCTGTATATCTGCAAAGGAATGTGATTCGGGACCAATCGGATAAATAGTTGTTAAGATGGCCAAAAAAGAGTGACACACATGGAGATTCCTTGCAAATACCTTGTTTGCATGGGGAATACAGTATATTTAAGAAAACAACTACGAAAAATAAAAAGAATCCTGTTTTTTTAGTAAAAAAAAAAAAAAACAGCAAAAAGTACAGTTTATTTAAATTCTACATTTTTTTTAACATTTCTTTCTATCCTGTTTACCTTTTGTACCAAAATGACTCATCACTATTCTGATATTTTATTTTTATGCTTTTTTATTGGTCATATCCAATAATTCACTCATTCAGCCAAAGTTGAACTGTCCTGATGTAGTCCTGTCTCTTTATAAACAACCAAATATCAGTTTTCGGTGTTTGCTGTTGAAGAAACAGCTCAACAGCAAACAGCAAATATGCTCTCAAATACATTATCATTGATTATATCAGTGATGTGTTCACTGACAATGTTTTCCCATCAAAAACTCTGCACTTTTCACAGTTGTATTCAGACACTGGAAACACTTTACTTCAGGTCAGGAAAAAAAACAGCTTCTCCGACCTAAACCTAAACCTGAAGTTGCATCTGAACTTAATCCAGAGCGTAAACCCAAATCTAAAAAGCTTTGTAGTTGTATATAATCATCATTTTGATGACTGTGTTGAGGTCAGTGAAGTGAATGATTTAATTAGCCATGGTTGCTACTTCCTTTTGGACTTTTCTCTCTGACATGATCTTAGTTCGGGCCTCGAGTTCGGCCAGTGATGATGGTGATAATGGTTTTGTTCTCTTGCTTTCATTGCAGGGTCTCCTGCAGATGCAAAGTCTTCTTTGCCTCTTCTTTTGAAAGCTCATCCGCGATGTTGCTGCTTTCCTGTTTTTGCTCCTCCATGACTTTATGTAAACCAAAGCCTCATGCTTAAAAGTATGAGGCTTTGGTTTTATGCAGTTCTTGGTCCAAATTCAGTGGCTTTTAATTTTTTTTTTTCAAAGAAGGGTCTCATTGGTGCAGAGCTTAACTTTTAAGCTCAGTAACTTCACAACTGAACCTCTGCTGCTCTTTCAGGTGTCGCTGTTCCTTCCCTGGATGAGCAGATCAGCCTGTCTGTGTGTGAAGCCTCAGTGGTTTAGGTTGAAGACTGCACACACAGCTCTGCAGCACTTCTTTCTTCCTGCAGGTCTTGGATAATCTTGTCTGGTTTAGCAGTTGTATGATTATTATCTGTGTTAGCTGTGTTGTTCTCTTCAGTACCCACATTTGAGGTTCTCCACTGTTTTAGACTTGGACTTATGACTGAAAGCCTCTTCCAGCTGCTCCTGGCTGCATGTAAAGCCAATCCAGCTGAGTCTTAGAGTCTGAAGTTCTGCTGTTTGCAGATACCAGTCTGGTATACAGTAACTGGTATCTGCAGGTAAGGATGTCCTACATTAGGTATCTGAGAGCACTGATCTCTCTTGTATCATATGGGACTCTGTCCTGATTGGGTCTCAAAGTGGGATTGGCCTGGTGATACCAAGTCCCCGTATTAAGCACAGGGTTACCTCTTATGACCCCTGCGTTTTCCTCCATATGCGTTTGCACTTTGGCCATTGTAGCATCTCCGTATATTATGCATTTATGTTTTTTGGAAGAATTCCATTTTTCTTTTAAAACAAAAGACCAACTAAAAATAAAGTCTTTTATTTTGAAGTATATGCTAAATTAGCAATATGAGGGCCAACTCTGTCAGATAACAGCAGTAAACACTATATAAAAACAGCTCATTAAATATTTAAAATTTAAGGTTTATTAAAACAATAACAACCTTCTTCTGGAAATGTAATTATTTATTTGTTTTTGGAGAATTTGTTAATACAGTTAAAATAGAAAAATCTGTCCCCCCACAACCTTACCTACTTCGGGAATTTGAACCCATATCTAAGGAGACTAAGATTAGCCCTTTTTTTGTATACATCAGTGCTAACACAATAAGGCACAAGGAGACATAGGCTATGACTAACATGGTGTAGTTGCTTTCATATTTTTATGACTGGACAATTTGAAAACTCACTTTTATCCATCCATCCATTTTTTGCTTACTGTATCTGCTAGTGTATCCTTACTAGTGTATCTAGAGGCAGGGCACACCGTGGACAGGTCGCCAGCCTGTCACATGGCTGTAAATGTTGTGTAAATGTTAAAAATAATAGCTGCTCTTCATTTCCAAATTCCTCAAATTAACAATAAACTACTAGAGATGGGGAAAGTAGTGGGACCTGAACATTCACAAAGAGAAGTTTTGGAAATATGGAATAAGATTTTTAAAAAGCTTTCTTTGATTTTGTTGTGATAAATATACCACAGGTTTTAGGCCATACAACCTTGGGGGTTCTATAAAGTGTTAACTATTGACTGGTAAAAAAAAAATTTTTAAAAACCTGTCAAAAGCAGGCATTTTTTTTTCAACAGTCTGTTATACTGTTTTTCCCCTGAAATTCAAATTAGGTTTTGAGCTATTGACCCACTCAACCACAAAATATAAAAATAGCTGCCACTTTCAGTTATATAACAGCAGCAGTGGCAGAGAACATAATGCTGCTGTTGAGTGAAAACATCGGCATAGTTGTGCAATGCTGAGCATAATGAGTGCCTGTCTTTCTGTAGCCTGACCAGAGCTTGCTAATCTTTGCTAGCACAGGTCCACAGTGGCACCACGTGTCTCATGCAGGTCTGAAATGTAAACTGTAATTCTACAAATTCTAATAATAATATACTGTTGTGTGGTCACCACAGCCATAACACATTAATAATGCCTGAGATCAGATTACCAGAGATCAGAGAACTGACAGACACTCTCTGTTATGTAAAGACATCAAAGACACACCTGCGCAGATATACAGCAACATGGATAATGAATCATAAATGGACATAAATAATTAGGCTCTCTTCTATATTATATAAAAACATGGTTACAACCGGGATATTACTTAACAGCCACAGTGTCTGTCAAATAAATAAATAGGTTACTGAACAAAAATAATGACTATTCACAAGATACTTATGCGTTAATAATTAAGTAGTAGCAAAACGTGATGGCATTGATCTCAATCAATATTACTGCTGCAATGTTGACATCAGTCAGTGTCTAAGGAGATAAGACCTATGAGTCAAAATAATTATGAAGAAGTCAAAATTTAAACACAAAGTCTGTATGGTTAAATAAAAAAGTTAATTTGGAAAAAACAAAGTAGTGAAAAAACCTCAGTCTTTAGATTGGGGACATTTTAGGCTCTGGTTTCTGGATTTAATCAAATGTAGTAATACAAAAACTATGACCTCCTTTTTCTAAACCAAATTAAAACAGACAATAGTTAATAACATGCTACTTTAAAATTCAATTAGGAGATAAAGATTTCCTCTTTAAAATTTAACATGCCATCTACTACTTTAGCCTTCTATCATGTCACATGTCTAGTTAACTGTGTCTAACAATTAATTTTTCTTTAGAAGAAATTGGACTCTGTGATTATGTAATAGCGAAATGTTAAAGCGGCATTCTCCACTGCGATTTATTCCTGACTATTATAGTGAGAGGCCGCGTCATGCTGACAGTTAACATCCTGACTGATGTACAGAATGTGGTCATTAGTCGGCCTCTGGAGAGGCAGAGCTCTCATCAGTCCACTTTTCTTTTAATGACAGTGATGAGTGATGGAAATGAGGCTGGAACGCTTGCATTAGCTTGACCCCTACAGCAAAAAAAAAAAACTCACACTGAATTGAAGATGTGTAATAGCCATGTCGGGCAATAACTGCCAATCACCTGCTAAAAGCTTGTGCATAATCACCGTAACTGGAGAGCACGTTACTTTGGGAGGTAACCAAGCTCTTAAAAAATAGTAATAACAGCGATGTTCAGAATTGTATAATGGTTGTATTTATTTTACGTAATAATATTCCTCACAGTAAAAATGTCAAAAAGTCCATCCAATTAAAAAAATGGGCAATTAGAGCAATCATTAAAAAAAAAAAAAACTACAGCAAAACAAAAAGCCTATTCTATCTGACCTTCCAAGAGATTAACATCCACCATGGAATTCCAAAAACCTTCCTAACACCCTTTATTTGTCTTTCAGTCCTGTTAGCTATTTGCTATTTAAAAGACTACGAGGCCAACGTAATAATGTCTGTTCATTTCTATTACATTTGAGTTCTTCTGTCTACAAAGTAGATCTCAGTAAAATGCTGTGATTGTTGTCAATTTCGCAGTTACTGAAATACTCAGACAAGTCTCCAACCAACAATCTATTGGGATCTTCCCATACAACCATCTTTAGGGTTTTGCAGAAAATATCCAATGAGCTGCAGGCTTATTCATTCTCTGGCATCAGCATGTTTGTTGCTCAAACAGCTTTGAGCTGCATACAAAGCAGCAGTAACTAAAATAGTAAATGGACTAGTGCTTTTATAGCTCTTTTCTACTCTGAGCTGTCAGAACGGTTTTTACTTTATTCACCCAATCATGCTGATGCGAGTAACTCATCAAAACTCCACAGTGGGTGAAACCCACTGATGAGTGAAACCCACTGATCAAAGTCCACTGATCAATTATGTGGCACTGAATGCACATGTGCTGTATCAAGCATGCACCGGGACGAAGGAAAGACGGGTGGACTTCCTGGTGGAGCTTGCAAGACTGGGGAGAAAACACTTACTGGTCTGATGATTCTTTATTTCTGTTGTGACATTTTAAAGTAGGGTCCTAACATGAAGCATGGTTTCATCTGGAGTGTTGTTGCCAATCACATCAATTCCTTCTCATGTGTGCATTTTCTATTGGCTGCTTGCAACCTCACTAAAAATAATTTTCTCTCAGATTGGCTTCTGGAACATGACAATGAGTTCATCATACACAAATTACCACCACAGTTACCAGGTCTTAATCCCAAACAGCCGTTTTGAGATGTGGCGGAACCAAAGATTTGTGCCGGATCTGACAAACTGCAAACCCATCATGTCATATGGGTATAAATCTGTTTTGTAAGTCTATGCCATGAAGACTTAAGGCATTTAAGATGGCAAAAAGGGTTCTAGCAAGGTGTACCTAATAACAAAAGACCTCTGAGTATATTTTCATTACAACAATTTAACTTTGCAGGAGTTATGTTTGCATTGATCAGTTACAGTGTTTCCAGTTCTCTGCTGAGATTTCCAGATCTTCATTCTTGTTGCGAAGGCTGATGAGCAGGATGCAAGAAGATTCTGAAATTCTGATAGGATGCCCTTTGTCATCATTATTTCCACAGCTGTTTGTGTGGATCTGTCTGGAGGTAACTTTTAACTGTGTGTTATTGTGTCATTAATGGCACCGTGGAGTAATTACTCCCCATGGTGTCTTAAGGGAGACCGCTGTGTTCGCTTGGCGACATGAAATCAATTCTTTTTAAGAGAGATGAACCCAGTGACAGTAATGCCCACCGGGGGCATCGATATCGACTGCTGTGACACATACACATCATTGTCATGGGCTCGCCATTTTTCCCTCTCCCTCCCCTCTTTTCTTTCCACACCGCACCTCACCCTTCCTCTCCCCTCTCTCTTCTCGGTCTCTTTCATCCTCTTCTCTCCTACATGTCTTTTGTGGTGGTGGTGGTGGTGGTGGTGGTGTGTGTGTGTGTGCCACTGTTTTTGCCTGTGGTTTCCATAGAGACGAGTTGCTCCCATCTATTTCCAGCTACCTCCTCTGGTCTAGTGCTCGTCTAGACTTTCCCTTCATCGCTGCTCATTAGATTTAAGTGCTCAACTAGGTAAATGAAAAACTCTTCTCCTCATACCTTAGATCCCACTATCTGATCAGATGCTGAAAACAGTACGATCTCAATAAAACGGCACGCGCTCTGGCAGTGCCTTTCCTCCCTTTCTTTTTTATTTGGCTGCTATTTCAAATCAAGGTCGCGGGTTGTCTTTGCATAGATTAATTCATTCTGGGGAAATTGGCGCTACATGATGCCATAGCAACTGGGTGATTCCTGAACCACACGGTGTCTCGCATCTACAAACGGAAAACAAAGTGCCGCCGCAAAGAAGTGAGAAAGCTCCAGTGCATACGCCTGTAGAAAGCAAATATGCCACTGACACATCAATGCGAGTGCAAAATAATCTCGGCGGTGTGATCACAGCAGCAAGAAAGAACAGATTTTCTGGTTTTGTTCATGAGGTTTCAAACACATGACAGCTGGTATAAAACTGTCATACATGTCTGGTTGGTACTGGCTGTTGCCACAATATGTTAACAAATACCAGACACTGACCTTTGTTTTGTGTCCAGGGGTAAGCCAGGTGGAACAGACCACAGCTTGGTGTGTCTATAAATAGTACAGAGAAGTACCAGTGGAGGATCAGTGGCCGGGTCACAGGACTGCATGAGTTTTCACTGTGACTGAGACTATAGAGCTTTCTCTCTTTGAACTGAAAAACTAAAAGATACTGAATTTTATTTGTTTTCTGGAAATAAACCTCAGCATTATATTTATGAATCTTTCTTGATCAAAAGTTGTAAATGAAAGATGGATGTAGCCTCTCCTATTGGAATGCACACTTTGTCAGCGTTATGATTGCAGCCATGTGGTTTTTGTTGTTATTGGTTCTTGTTTCTTTGCTTACATTTAGTGCAACTGCATGATAGAATGGAGTGCAAATTTATCAGGTAATGCTAGGTTGGTTAGTGAGCTGAATTCATATAGTGTGCAATGCACTGCAAAAACTCAAAATCTTACCAAGTATATTTGTCTTATTTCTAGTCATAAATATCTCATTGCACTTAAAATAAGACACAATCAGCTAAAGAGTAATATTTCATTAAGATATATGAACTTGTTTTAAGACAGTGAATCTTGAAAGTAGAAAGTTTTCACTTGTTCCATTGTCAGATTTTTCACTTATTTCAAGCAAAAATATCTTGTATTTAGAGGAAAAAATCTGCCAACGGAACAAGTGAAAATTTTCTAGGTTCAAGATTAAAAGATTGATAAAAGATTTTGAGTTTTTGCAGTGTGCTAGTGTTAAATAAATGACTTGCACTGACCAAACTGAACCTATGCATACAGGTCCAGTTCGAAGACTCAAATTAACCAACGTGATGGCTAGCAGCCAGCTATGGGCTACAGCTGCCTGTCTTATCACACCTAATCTTAAGGCTAAACAAACTCCAAATGGATGAGTTGCAAAAATGTATATATGCTGAGGCTGTAAGCTTGATATTTATCTGACTGAAGCACTTAAGGCCCCCGATCAGCCTCTATGCCTCTGTGACTGAGACCTAAGCTTGTGAATTTATTGATCGAATCACTTTTGGAGCCAGCCTCAATTGTCCATCAGGGAGACTGCAGAGTCTCGACAGTTCTACCTTGGCTCAGTCTTTCAGCCCTTGAGGCTGTAGCTTGTATAACAGGCAATTTTGTTTTCCAGGATGATGCCATGATGGTGTTGTTGTTACTGAAGTCTTGAACTTGGCTTTTTCGTGATTGCCATCTTGTTGCTCTTCAACTGATAATCAAATTTGTGAAACAAATGATAACTCTTTCTGATATTTTTGCCTCAAAACCAGATTTGCATCCCATCATAAAGGCTGTTTGTATTCTATCGGTATATTTTCTTTTAAATAGCCAGAAATGCTACAAAAAGATTAGAGATCAAAGCCACCCCCCAAAAAACATATATGTGCTCTGACAAGTGAAATTGAAATTATGCAGTTGAAATAGTTGAAACGGATTAAAAGTTGGTATTGTTTACAAAATTCAGGGTGTTCATGATTTGAGCTATGCAGCACTCTGGCAGGCTTTCCACCGCATCAACACAAAGTACAATACAGTATATATAAGAGCTGACAGTCTGCTCGGTGAGAGCCTTGTTTGTTTATGGTAATTATGCTGATGTGTTCAAATTAATGTGCTGGTGATTGAGGTTAAAATGCTACACGCAGCAACTTCAATCTAATGTGATTAAAGGTGTTTCCCGCAGACTGAAGAGGCCTGACTTAAAGCCCCGACCCAGACGTGTAATCAGTCAAATGGCCCTACATGCCCTCTGACCAAGGAGACACTTGGGAGTAAATAGCCTGATGGGAGTCTACTCTCTACAATATATTTACTCAGCTGCGTATCTTCTGATGGTCAGATGACATTTAAGCAACTTTGGACACAAATAACTTCTTTAAATTTGTGTTACAATTACAATATAAGAATTAACACAATCGTTATCTTATGGCTAACATTTTTGGCACTGTTGAAAAGGGAGCGTTTAAGAGTGCTTTTCAAAATTGAATATTGGAGATAAAGTAACTCAGAGTTTTAGAATATTTCCATTTGGATTTGAGTAAATTACTATTTGAAAATTATACATCATGTGTACTAACCAAACACTTTGTTGTTTGGGTTTGAAGAGCATTTCTTGGGAAGAAAATGACAAGTGTCCAGAGTGGAGCTGTGGGTGCTAGAGACTGTCAAACTGAGAAAAACAATCAGTATCAGCTGGTTTAGCAAATGCCCCCAAATGACAAATGCTCCTCTTCAAGTGATAAGTTCTCTAGTGGCGTTATAAATTAAAAATCTTTTCTTTTGGAAGCAAAGGAGAAGTGACAGTCCTCAGATGGAGGAGATTGCGGTGGATGGATGATCCAACAAAACATTGGCAACACAAGAAATGTGCAATTCCAGTTTTCGATTCACAGACAGCACTTGAAAAATTTGGTAGTTTTTGTGTTTAAATGGGCCCTACCATAGTCACTGGGTCATCAGATCAGAAAACAGATTTACTTCAGTTACTGGATGACGAGCCTGTATTATATGCTCTACAGGGAGTGCTTAGCTGTACCCTTGTGGTTTGTGCCTTAAAGTGATCAGTACTGAACTTCTGTTACCGGAATGGACCTTAATGGACTGATTAGGATCTGGGGGAGTTAAAAATGACACGTTCTAGCTTTAAATTCAGAGGACTTATTGGGATAATGGTCACAACAGCCTTTATAAAAGCCACAGTTGAATTCCTAGAGAGTCTAACCCCCTCTGACAAAAGGGAAGCAATCACAATATTGCTTTTCTTTCTCATTAACAAGCTACGAAAGTCTTGAATCAATGAATAAATGCCACTGTACCACCAGCTAGTGGTTGCATCTTCATCAATTTCCCAGCACCATCTAGTTTTTCTTCCATTTGAAGAGTCTTATTCAGACCACACTTGAACAATTCAATACAAAGTCTCTCATTGGCGTTTAGGCATGAACATGTGGGGATTGCAAAATGGTCCAAAAACCCTTGCAAGTAATGTGAGGCTTCATGGCTTTATTTAAAAAGCAGTAAAGCAATTTATAGCATGGCATTCATCCAAAACCATCATACTGTTAGCTTAAAAAATGAGTAAAATGCATTCAGGAGAAACAAAGAAACATAGTTTCTTCACCAAGTTAAAGTGTTCTTGCTAACAGGTCAGAGATTCAGCTCTGTTATGCTTGTAGTAGCTAATATAGCCTCGAGCAGACATGAGGAGGCTACAGGAGGGCTGGTAGCTCACTTCTTTCTTATTCCCTCCAGACTGTTTTCATTCTCAGTTTTGTTGTCTCCAGTCACAACTGATGCTTAAGGCAATTTATTAGGTTTTGCACAGTTTCCTCTGGAGACACGGGTCTTGTGTGTTCTACAAAAATGTTGCAAATCCTTTCTGAGACTTGGTGGTGAAGCGTCTCTTCAAAAGTACCTTACAATTCGGGCTATTATTTCTTTTGCTTTTAAATACTTCTTTTCACTGAGCTGCCCCCTATAAGATGGGTTAATGGCAGAAATCTTAAAACCTAGGTACATACAATTAAAAGCAAAAATGGTAGAGTTTGGGGAAGACTCTGTTCTCTGTGGATCTCCTTGAAGTAAACTGGTGACACTAAGTGATACTCTGTATTTCTCTGGATAATGCTATGAAGCATGATGATGGATGTTACCAGTAGATTCAATTAATTCCAGCACCATGGTTCTTCTTCACACCCCCAAAGCTCTACAGTCTCAGCTTCTGCCTTGGGGTGGTTTTATTTCCCATCACCAACCCCCTGTATCTATGTCAAGATCCATTTGCGCTACAAAGATTGAGGTCTAATGGGAATCAGCCTGAGCTCAGCTCACTTACTTTTAGCTCGCTGGTGTCCACATATCCTGCTGAAGCAGTAATGTATGACTGAGAGCTCTTTGGAAAATCCACCTGGAACATGTTAACGGTTTGTCGAGGCACTTTCCCTTTAGTGGTTGGGTGGAGGGTCAGCAGGGGCAGTGGCATCCTCTGTATTTTTCTTGGACTCGAGTTTCTCTTCAATCCGACTTGATCCCACTCCGTCCAGCTGACATTTCTCCCTGCCTTTAAGTACCAAAGGCCATCACTTTGCTTTACACTTTTTTTCTGTTCCTCCCTTGTGTCCAGCTTTTCCTCCGCTTATCTCTCCTCTCCCCTTTCAGCTTTGGGATCAGGTCTCAGGCTGACTCTAAAACGGGGGCGTTGTACTAGAGGAGGAAGGCTAAATGACTTTCTGTTGTTGACCCGAAACTGGATGTTTATCAGGACTGGGGCTGCCTGCTTTTTCGCGCTACCTGTTGTGAGAGGGAGATCACAAGTCTGTCACTGCCTTTGGTCATGTAATACACTGCCACCCACATACTGTAAGCATTAAGTGACTTAGTTATGTCCTATGCAGGCTAAAAAGGCAGGCTGACACAGGAGTGGAGAGTCAGACTGGCACACATACACTGTGAGGTGTGTGATTCACATTACAAAGCAGCTGTCATTGCAAAGTAGAAAAACCATAGTAGCTTTAGTCTTTATATGCTGGTTAAAAAAAGGGGAGGAATTAGTATAGAATAAAACCTGTCCAATATATCTCAGTTTACTAGATCTGAGGCTTATGGAAGATGAGAGAATTTGCTTTTGGAAGGAGCAACTCCTTTAGTGCTATAAACAAACTCAAAATAAACCTTCGAGTTGTTGTGTCTCTCTTGATCTCTTCACACTGTTTTGATGTTAAACTGTCATCGTGTCAACTTGCATCAGCCTACGAGCAAGAAGCTAGCTGGGCCAAACACATACTCTTGTCATCATCTGCTTTCATTAACAGCACAAGAAAAGAGCTTTCATTTGGCCCAGTGAAGCCAAAGCAATGATATTATATTATTGGTGGCGGCCTCATTGTTCAGAGAAGTGTTTTCTTTGAGCTTGATAATGAATAGGGCGGGACAAAACTCCAGTAAAACTTAGATATTAACGCAGAGACCATCCAGATGACCATCTGTAATATTGGCAGGCTGATGAAGGGCAGGAGGGACTGAGAGGAATGAAAGAACTTCAGAGTGGCGTGGATTGTCTCAACCCAAGTGACAGCTGGGGTGAAGGTGGCTAGAGGTTGGAGAAATAATCTTAAGTGTAGTTCTTGGGTCAAGCGAGAACATTTGTGTGAAAGAGGTTAATTAGAGTCTAGCTACCATCAAGTGTCACCAAAGTGCCATAAAGCAAGGCACTTGAAGCCAGCTGCTGCAGTGGAGATAACAGTATGATTTAGATATTTGGGGTCTTACCTGGGGAAATTTGGGATAATTTGAGTGACCAACCAAAAAGTAAATCACGTAACAAAAGGCTTTATTTTCAACAGATGTCAACTAGATTGGAAGTGAATTGTTCCCCATGAATGCCAGGATGACTTTCATGTAACCTTATAATAATGACGTTTTTTTTTCTTTTTTAAATAAAACTGAATCTCATGACATTTCCATTATCCCTTTTTGAAAGATTATATTATCATTGGCATCAAGATTTAAGGGCTAATGAGGAAAGTGCTAAGGACAAGTTGCACTGAAGCTATGTGCTAAACAAATAAAGTAGCAGAAACTAGAAGATGTTACCTTTTATAATTCCATTTATGTATTGCTTATGCATTTGGATTTCTGTTAAAAGATTTCCTTTAAGGTCATAGGTAAAAATTCTATACAACAGGATAAATGTGACCCTAGCTCAGGGGTCGGCAACCCGCGGCTCTAGAGCCGCGTGCTGCTCTTTAGTCTTTATTTTGCGGCTCCGGGTGGTTTGGGAAAATAAATTAGAAGTATTTAGCTGAAGTGCATTTTATTTGTGTTTAGTTCTTTTTTTTTTTAACTTGCAGTTCTAAATTGGAAGATTATTGTGATTTTGAAATATAAAAATAAAATTATATCTTATTATTTTTTTCATCGCTCAAAATAAGCGTCACACTCGCGGAAGCCAGTGTACCCGCCGAAACGCCGTGCATTTATCGAGACTTTCAACCCCAGGTAGGCCAATTATGGATCTTCGGATCCATATTATGTCAGCAGCTGTTCTCCACCGTGAACTATGTTACAAACAAACACCGCTCACACCTCACAGATGACAGCTTACAGTCTTGCATAAAGATGAAAGCCCCGATTTACAGACGCTGTGCGCAGAGGTTCGGGACCAGAAGTCTCATTGTAAACATATCACGGCAGACCCGACAATGTTTCCATGAACACGCTTTTCAGCATCTCTTTATTGACCACTTTTCACAAACGGTTGCTGTACGCATACAGCCGGCTGTAGCTTTTCAGCTCACAGCCCGACACACACCAACACAACAGCAGAGAGAGCACAGACTTTAAGGCAGCAAGGCGTGATTGCGGGTGCCGCTCAGGTGCATCCGACTCCCATGCTGCGGCACTGCAGACCACGCCCCGCCACACACATTAACCAGGTAAAATACATATTTAGGCAGAATTTTGCAAATATCTATTTTTCCTTTTTCAGCAGGATAGTGCATTTTTTTCCAATTACTTTTTAAAAGCCAGGCCAAGGCTCCAAAAGCCCAAAGGTGATATAAGGGTGGCGGCTCACAACAGTTTTTGTTTGCTACATGGTTCATTTTAGTTCAGCTGGGTCTCTTTCCTTTTGTTATACTTCTTTAAGAGTTCAAAATGTGTTAATTACATAAATAAAATGTAATTTTCTCTGTAGCACTTCATGGATTTCATAAGCAACACACCTTAGTTGCTCTGTGGATTCTTTTAAAAAGCAGTTAAAAACGTTTCTGTTCAAACAAGCCTTTTCTTGATCTACGTATTTTATATTCTTTACATTATTTACATTTGATCTTTTACATTGTGTATAATTCTATTGATTGTATGGTTTATTTTAATATTTGTGTACAGCGCTTTGTGACTGCCTGTCTGTGAAAAGCGTTTAATAAATAAACTTTACTTACTTACTTTAGTTGTTCACACAAAGCACAAAGGTAAAAAAAAACAATATATACAGCGTTATCTTCATTTTAGATGTCAAAAAGTATTTGTGGCTCCCAGTGTTTTCTTTTGCGTGGAAACTGGGTCCAAGTGGCTCTTTGGGTGTTAAAGGTTGCTGACCCCTGCCCTAGCTCCTCAACCCTATGCCTAAACCCCCGAGGACTAAATCACCATAGATAGTAATTCCTAACCCTGATGCCATATTAAGGCAAAGTGTTTGATGTGTGTCAGTGGAATCATTATTTACTATATTCCATGCCAAAACCAATGCCAGAACTTCTGGGGAAACAAGTTAATTACAATTTTTACTAAGTGACATATTCTAACTTAGGGTTAGAGGGTCAACTGCAAAGATGAGTTGGACTTCAAAGTGTTAACCAGTTAATTTGGTACAGGGGGCACTGGCGCTTAATTGGATTTTTAGTGAGAAAATATAATACATGTAATGTATTTGTTTGTTGCTGGTGTCTGCTTTAACCAGTTATCTCTGTATGCTTATCTGTGTGCCATATATCATCTAGTATGCACCTAATATCAAATTGTTCCCTACTCTACATCAACATTTTAGGTGTTTATGCTGTGATCAGCATTCAGACGCCACAATCATTATTTTTAAGCCAGTACGAGATGTCACGGACAGTTTAAATACATTTCTATGTCCCCAAAATTCAGCTTTTGCTATCTCTTTAAAAAGTCAGGACCTCAAAGAGAATTTAATCAAAGCTCAGTGAATATGAACATTGTTTGTCCGCGCAGCATGAGCTTGTAATGAGGCACCCACAGGGGGGAAATAGAAGTCCTAACTAAATAAAATTATGAAGCTATGAATGGATGGGGTGGTCATGAACTCATCAAACACTTACCTCGAGTTCCATCTTAAATCAGCAGCACCTTGCACAACATCATCATCCACAGGAAAGCAAATGAACTAATGATAGGCATGCAGCAGAGAGGAAAATAATTCAAAACAGTTGTCAAGTCATGCAAGGAGAAAGAATAACACTACAACAAAGTATAAAACGGAAACAAGCAAGCTGATGGGACATGAATTTTCATGATGGTTTAATGCACCTCTAAATTCCCACTGTCACGTACATATTCATTTGCAAATGACTAATATATTATGCCCATGCACACGTACTCAACAGTTTTGACTCCAAACGAATGCTAGGTGAATATATTCCAGTAATTTGAAAGATTTTACAGGTAACAACTGCAGTGACATAGATGAAGTGGCAATGGAGTTGGTATTTCATTCAAAAATACATCCTTGGTATTGCTACCTAACTCAGATTGCAGAGAAATTGTGTAGCTTACCTAAAGCCGTCCTTGCAGGCGTGGCATCACTCTTGATCCAGAAGGAGACCCAGGAGAGAACCACAGTCAGGATGCAGGGGATGTAGGTCTGGATGGTGAAGTAGCCCATCCTCCTGCTGAGGTCGAAGTAAACGGTCATTAACACGTAGTCACCTGTTGAGGAAGGGAAAATGGAATGTGGAAACAACTGGCAAAAAAGTACAAATAATATAAGAAAGTCAGAAAAGATACTATCATGAAGTAATAATGCTGTCAAATCGAATAACACAAAATAAATTTAAACTTTGCGTGTCAATACTTACGCAGAAAAATGATGTATATTGTGAGAAAATGTCAACAAATTCTCTTGGAAACCACAGAATAAAGATCCATCTACAACTTCAGAATGTGGCTGAAAACTTCTACATTTTAAACGTTACTGTGATGTCAAAGAAAATTTATATTATAACCAGAAACTTCTAAAAGCTTGCTCTTTCTGCTTATTACTGCTTCCCAAAGTGTAGAAATGCAAAAAAGACTAAACAAGCTGCACAATAACTAAATCCATGACATTCTTTTGGGGCTTTAACTTACTGTTAAATGAACAACATTGTGGAAATTGTGGTTAAATTGATAATACCA
Organism: Haplochromis burtoni; assembly: GCF_018398535.1. Lineage (NCBI taxonomy): Eukaryota > Metazoa > Chordata > Actinopteri > Cichliformes > Cichlidae > Haplochromis > Haplochromis burtoni. Next base: position 1,312,106 of record NW_024582500.1, read on the forward strand.
GTCAATAGAGACCGACACACAATGTAAGTACTTGTGGAAACTATTGCAAAATTAATAAAAGGGAAGCTTTGGAAGCAAGCCTGCACGGTGTGGCATGATTGCTGTAGAGTATTTTCATTGCTCACAAAAGAAAGAAAACTTTGCTCATTTTTGCAGTTCTAAAATCCTCTTCAAGTTTTATAATACTGTAAGGTGACCCTGCTATTTTTTAGTTACACTTATATCCACTCACAAACTACCGATCTTCATCCCTGAGGATCCCGAGCAGCACACTGGCTCATATGTAATTAAAAAAGTCTGATGTCTAGCTGGAGGCTACATCATGCTGAGCTCTTAACTTCATCTCTGTCATCAAAACAAAGGATGGAAAAAGAATCTGAACATTAGACGGTATACTTTTTTCTGAACTTCATCAGAGCAGCAGTGACACTCACTAGATATTAAACAAAAGCAGAATTGTGCATGATGTGACAGAATGTAGGTGAAGCACTAACAAAAACAGCTAGGGGTCAGTAAATGAAAACACCTCCCCGAAAAAGAGATCTAAAGCATCTAAGGCTGTAAAGACCTACCACATATCTACAGACATAGGGATTGGGGCTCAGGATACAGATATATCCAGCCTGTATGTTGAAGTGTCTTTGGACAACATATTAAACCCCAGGTTGTCCTTAATCTATTCATTGAAATATGAATGTATGGTAAAGCACTTTGGCACAGAATAATGTGTTTGACTGGGCAAATGAGACTTGTACTGAAAGTCCTATATAGGTACCGTTCCACTTATCATTGTCTCTGGGCCAAATCTGGTTGGTCAGTCGTAACCTTTTTAGCCTAAAACCCTATACCCTTAATGATGAGTTATAAGACACAATCTAATATCTCCATGTTTTTGTTGTTTCTACATTGTCAAAATCATGTTGGTCAAGGATCAGCATGGCAACTAACCAATGATGTTGTCTGAGGATTCAGTTATCATTAACCATGAAGATCAGTTAATGCTACTAAAAACTGTTGCAACCCGATATGAGTAACCTATGTTTGACTAACAGCAAAGCTAACTTGACAATGCATTTATTATATGCTATAAATTAATAAAGAAGACACTTGAAATGCTTACCAGTAAAGAGTTTTATATATAAAAAGGGCATATTTAAATTTTTCCTGCCACATTGCAAAGCTATAACATTCGATGATTGGTCGGTTGCAATGTTAATCCTGGACCAGCATTATGATGATGATGCATGTACAACACCAACACGGGGATATCGCATACACCCGTTTGGACACCTCAGTATAAATCAGTAAAGATGTAGTTTGATGTTTTTCCATGGTTCTAATGGTTTTTCCAAGGGTACAGGTAGGGATCGCCCTCACAGACCTTTAATGCACATCTGTTTTGTTTTGTCATTTTGTTCTGGAAGCAGGCCAAAATATGTTAAACACTGCTCAGATCAGAAAAGACAAACAAAGGTTACCTGCAGGAGGGTAAAGAGTTAACAAGTTTTTTGCTCGCTGGAAATACCTTCAGTATGTTTAATTAAGACCATTTTTGTGCATCAAAGTGAAGTAAAACTTCACTGAAATTCATCAAAATTGGAATTTTTGAAGACATCGTTTAGGACATAAAAAAAAAATCCTTTTTAATTGGTTATAAAATTGCTCTCCACAAATTAATTCAGCACCTTTTTCCAGCTTTCTCCTGTCCTTGTCTTTTTTTCCCACCCCGCTCTGTCTGTCCTTCATATTTAATCCAGCAAAGGACTCAAAGAGAGGAGCATAGAGAAGCTTAATGGAGCCCAGAAAATAGTAGGAAAAACTTCTCTCTCACGAACAAGTGTATAATGGCACTGTCATCGTGAAAAGAAGATAAATGAGAAGAGTGGCAGAATTTACTCCGCTACCTTTCTAATGGTCCCACTACTGTAGGATGCTTGTTTAGCAGCCAATAATTGACAGGAGTGGGGAGATATTGAGCTACAACTCTTGCTGAACAAAAGCCATTGTTCGGAAACTTTGACAAAGGTCTACATATCACCCGAGTATTATTTGGAATATTTCTGAAGACTGCCTTTTGATAATCGGAGCTATTCAGATGATGTCATTTTGAATAAAACATCTGAATAAGGCAACCTTTTGTCCTCTAACAGCTGAATTCATGCTTTAGATTTAACTGAAATGATCACTTTTACTGGGTGTTCAGTGAAGTAGGAGTGCAGTGATGCTGGTGGTACTGAGTAGGGGGGGATCGCTTATGTGATTACGAATGTGCTCAGGGGCAGAGAGATTGGCACAGCCCTGGCAAGGTTTTGCATTTTGTGATTTTTTTTAAGGCATACCAAATATGACCCCGAGGACCCCTCAGACATTGGAATACACCATTTACTGTCCAAGTGATATTTGTTGAAGCTAGGAATCTAAAATGCCCTTGAAAAGTGTTCAGTACTGGCACCACATTACTTATGCTGCATTCATTTTCTGGGGTCAGAAATTTACAAGTGGAAACTCCAGAGCTTGAAAAATAAAAAAATCCAAAACTCAGCAGCAATATGTGTTTCCATAAGTCATGACCTTAAAAATTACATCGCACTGTCTGACGTAGATACGGTTGCCTCTTGCAGTTCATCTTATATTCAAGATAACACAGACATCCATACGACCTTTATCTCAGGTCTTATTACATGACACTGACATCTGAATGTCAGTAAGAGATTTTTCAGTTTTCAGTCAGACACACTCCTCTGATATGCTGAGACACCCTATGGAATTTAATTTCCCACTGTATCTTATAAGTCTGAAATTCCCAAATTCAGACATCCAAATGATGTTCTTTAGAAACACCCCATGTCAGAGTGATCTAGCCGTCCTAAAAGTTCCCTGGAAGGCCTTCAGTTGATTGAATATGCTGCAGCAAGAGTTCTGATGAGGACTAAAAAAAGAAAGGAAAATCCAAAGTCCATCCATCCATCTTCATCCGCTTTGTCCAGGGCCGGGTCACGGGGGCAGCAGCCTAAGCAAAATCCAAAGTCAAATTTAAAAAGTTTCACCTCTCATACAAGATCTTGTCTGATCAGGCCCATGTTATCTTAAAGACTTCATCGTTCCTTGTTATCCTAACAGAGCTCTTTACTTTAGACTGCAGGCTCACAGTGCTACTGGTTACTAGAGTTGGGAGGCAAAGCCTTCAGCTCTGGTGTTCCGTTGAACCAGCTCCCAGTTTGCATTCAGAAAACAGGACACTCTCCTATAAGATTAGGCTTAAAACGTTCCCTTTTGATAAACCTTATAGTTAGTGCTGGATCAAGAGTACCTGAACCCTTTCTTAGTTGTGTTGCAACAGGCCTAGGCTGCTGGGGGCTTCCCATGATGCTCTGAGTGTTTCTTCTCCATTCCCCTCTTTACACTCTCTAAGTGTTGATGCACCACTCTGTATTTAATCTTTAGTTATTATTAATCTGGATCTCTTCCACAGTGTCACAACAGATGGCAGCCTGCTTCTGTAGGGGGTTTCTTCCTGTTGAGTTGAAGTTTCTCCTTTCCATTGTTGCCAAGTGCTTGCTCATAGGGGATTGTTTGATTGGTGGGATTTTTTATGTATTACTGTAGGGTCTTTACCTTACAATATAATGCACCTTTAAGTGACTACTGTTGTGATTTGGCACTATAAAAAATATTAATTGAATTTTTATATAATATATAGTTGAAGTAGATATCAATTGTCCTGCTCATTGACAGCCTTGGAAATGTTTCACCTATTGCCTTCCCATCCAAAGTGCCCCTGACTGACATTAAAGAACAATTCACCACTCTACATGTAGGTCTTTTAAACATTGTGAATAAACCTCTGGTCTTTGATGAGAGAATAACGGGGGACAGGCACGTGAGGAACGCCATTGCTGGCTCTGCTCTCAGTGCCTTGAGATCAGTTACCATTTGCGTTTTGCGGGAAACCTAGCTAGTATTAGCACGTAAACAAGAACTCTCATTTGTCATCTGCGCATGAGTTTTATCTCGCTAATCACCCCGAACAACATTTGTTAAAGACAAAACTTTTAATAACTCGTTTAACACTTCAGCAATGAAAGCTTTGATGACTAAGACGGTAACGCATACAGCTTACAGTTGTGAATGTGTGCGTGAATGGGTGGATGACTGGATGTGTAAAGCGCTTTGGGGTCCTTAGGGACTAGTAAAGCGCTATACAAATACAGGCCATTTTTTTTACAGTTTAATAAAACCGGCAAGTAGCAACACTAGCAACTGGCATATCTGAGAAATATCGTATGAAGTTTAACCAGGTGTTTTGCTAATACACCTTTTCATTACTTTTTAGGTAGATTGGCAGTTTAATCAGGTATGATTATTTAATATTTTAAAAAGTATATTGTAAATCATTTTTAAACTAAAAATAGGCCTGTGTTTCTGAGCTGACTAAAAGCTCAAAACTATGATTTTATAGATTATTATGAATTACTGTAGAAAAAAACAAAATAAAACATATTTAAAATGACCAATTAAAATCTGTAGCAGTAATAATGATTTACATAACACAGATTGGGATAGCTTTTCTACAGAGTAAATAATTTTATTTGAGATTCTTTATAGAGAATTAGCACATAATGCAAATCATTTTGTGTTTTCAGTATTTTATTGCTACTTTTCCTAAAGCACCAGTTGTAAAAATAAATAAATAAATAAAAAATCCTTCCCTACTTGTCATTGTCAGCTAATAGTTAATAGATAACTATGCTAGTATAGCTGCACTTAGTCAGACAAGAGCGCAGAGAGGTCAAGACATCCAGGAAGATCGTAGCAAGAGGCACAGCGGTATGTTTCAGTCTGGTCCAATTTGTCTTTTTAAAGACTAAAAGAAGTTTATATAAAACTTGTCAACTTTGTTAAGGAAAAAATCATGGTGCAACAAAGGAGTCAGAAAAGGCTCTCTTGGGGAAGCAGAAGGAAAGGTATCAAGCACATACTCAGCCTTATTGTTAAAATAGATACCTACTCCTACACCAGTTTCTGCTCAACTATTGTCATTGTCAAAGAGTAATGACATCTATGTGACCACTCAGCTGCTAAGTGAGCCGTTTTTCTGCAAGCTTACACTTAGAAAATCAATGTGAAAATTTCCAGAAGGGGCAGGAACCCTCCTTTTTTATGCGAGCAGTACCGATCGTCACTTGACTGGATCAAACACTTCTGTTGACAAGTTATTAATGCAAGCTGGTGGCAGCACACAATGTGGATGACGCTGGATATGAAGTGCTTGTACAGCAGCGGAAGAGGTGACAGCACTCATCCAGAATCTTTCCATCATTTGTTCAGTGCTCCGTACACACACGTGTGGCAAATTTCCTCAAATTAATCATTTTGCCAACGTGCTGAAAGACTTTAAAATATCATCTCCTGCTTTACTCATCAAAAGTAACCTGTATGCATGTATATAGTTATGTGTGGTGGTTGTGCCGGGCAGTGTGTAATTTTTGAGTAGACTGGCTGATACCTCTAGCCACGGGCTTGATTCATCATGCTGATTCTAGTAGAAATAGGAAAGTGTTATACTTTGTAGTAGCTGTGGATTGAGGTGCAAATGAAACTGTATTTTAGAGTAAAATCACTGAATTCTTTATTATAATTATACATGCTGTTTTTAAGTCCCTGTGGCCACGTAAGTGACACTAAATAGGCTTGCTCCCTATTCCTTTAGTCAGGAACTTCAAAATAACCAGTCAAATGACTTCCAGGAGTCGCCGCCCGAACATTTCAAACTCCAATTAACATGAATGTCTAATAGGATAAAATCAAGACATGTTCTCATGGATAGATGTTGATGAAAACTGCAACTTTGGTAGAACCACAAAGCCCTGACCGAGTAATTCTAATGTTTAAAAGACAGACATATTTTCCTTAAACATGTCTTCTTTTTTATGGCCACTAGATGACTACAACTGTCTCAAAAACAAGCTTTTGCACAAAAATAAGGCTCCCCAATATGTTTGAACTGTTCACTTTTGAAATGGAAGGCAAATTATGATTGTTAAAGGCCACTATAGAAACGACCACCTTTGTCTGAACATATGACCCAAGTCAAATGTCATAGAGTTTAGAGACGCTCTGTTCCTAATCAGCATTTAGTTATTAAAGTTGTTCAGATCTCAGTGAGATTTTAAAAGAGGTTTGTTTTCTTTCCATCTTTAATTGAGCTCTCCAGTTAGGACTAGTTATTTTTTAAAACTGCCAAATACTGCTTACTTTGTGACTGCATGGATCATGCGTGATCCAGATCACTGATATGTTGCATTTAACATTTAACATGATCGTAAAGTGTAGAAAGCCAGTTAATCAGTTCTGAAACATTGTAAAAATTAAGCTTAATCTAGTGTAAAGGTTCATTAGTGAGGCTAATCAAGAATATTTTTTTGTTAGGTATTAGCTATAAATCATGATAGCTGTGATAAGAATGCCCCACTGTAATCATTTAAAATAAATAAAAAAAAACTAAAAAGCTAAGAGGTTGTATGAGTGCAGACTGCAGAAGCAATAAATATAGATAATGCCGTTTCAGTTTCACGTTGAAGGTTAGAGCAGACTTTTGGGAGAGGAATGTTGTCCCATTTTTGTCTGATACAGGACTCTCAACGGTCCCGGATCTTCTTTGTAGTATTGCACCAGATGATCTGGACTACAGGCAGGCCTGTTCATCCCCCAGACTCTTGATGTCACTTTTCCAGATGTGCAAACTGCCAATTCCATAAGGACTAATACGTTTCGATCATTGCCACAATCAGAGATGGTGGTGACAAACTGGATGTCTTTAGTCCAGATTAAAAAAAAAGAAGAAAAAAGACATTTGGCCTTTTCATTTCATTTCATTTCATTTGAAATGAAATGAAATGAAATGAAAAGACATTTGGCCTTTTCCCTTGCATACAGAGATTTCTCCACATTCCCAGATTCTTTTCATGATATTATGTTTTATAGATGATGCAATATTCATGGTTTTTATAATTTAATGTTTAATGTTAATTTAATGGGACATTATGCTGAAATTGTTCCACAATTTATAGATTTTTTTTTCTTTTTAGAGTTTAGTGAAACTCATCAGATAGTTGTTCAGGCTCACATTGACAAGAGTTGGCATAATAGAGACAAAATGTGCAGTGTATCTACCATAAATCCCGGACTACAGAGCGCACCTGATTAAAAGCCACATGCTCTAATTGTAGAAAGAAAACCAATTTTGTACTTGTACAGGCCGCACCGTATTTTAAGCCGTATGCGTTTCACCTGTAATATGAGATATTTACAGAGAAATACTACACGTGAGGATTTTTGACGTTTAATTTAATCCGTAAGGTAACATAAATGTTATGGTAACATACAAAAATACATTCTGCAAATGCTTTTTTTTCCTCGAACAGCGCCTGTAACACGGCTACCTTTAAGTATACGTACGTATCGGTAACACACAAATTACGTTGCTTATGGGTTTTTTACGGAACAGTGCACAAACAACATTACAACGTCTCTTAACAACCGATAAAAATATATACCGTATATATACACTACTTATCATTTTGATTGGTCTACTGTTACCAGGCAAAATGTTTTTGGCCGCATGGGAAAAAAAATGCATTAACCGCACGTCAGTATAAGCCACAGTGTTCACAGTGTGGGGAAAAAGTAGCAGCTTATGACCCGAAAACTACGGTAATTAGTTTTTTATGAGTATAACTCCTTGTACCTTCGTTTTTGGAGTCTGCCAAGCCCTGCTGGCTGTCAATATAAAAATGTCATATTAAAAAGGGATTCTTGCAATCAGATTGTGTAATAAAGGGAATCTGATTCATTTTCTCTGCAGCGACAATCTTAATCACAGCACAGTCAGTCCAACATAAAACTACTTGGTTTTTCTTCCATTTCACCTTATAAAACTATTTCATTATACTTAATGTTCCCATTAATGTCTAGGATGATATATGTTGTACTACTAAAGCAGATTAAAGGCCTATTAGAAGTGGAACAACAGGAGTAAATAAAACAACTGTTTATTGTAGCTTGAATTGTTCTCCGTATTTCCACTCCACAAGTTATTGTTGCAAATACCATAATGCCATCTACCTTATGTAATATTAATGCATAATATAATATGAATGAATATGTGGAGGCTGGAGCATTGTACCTTCCCAGATAGACGGCCAACAGGTGCAGCATGATGACTTTTGGGCTCTAAATGTGTATCGTAACAAGCAAGCCCTGTGTTTACATTTTGCTTGGACAGTAATAACCCCTCTGTTTATACTCTTCTGCAGAATAATTATTAGCCTGAGTGGGCTGTCCTACAGTTGTCTACAGACTCTGCATGCCATACTACTTTCCGTTTGGGAAGCTGCAAGGAAAATTCATGGGAAAGCTGTTTTATTAATGAGCTCAGCACAAGTCAGCTTGCCCCTGCTTTCAACATGTATCAGAGTCTTCCTGTCCTAAGTTTTAAAAGTTTTCTACACTTTTGTAAATATAATTTGAGTAAACTATGCCATCACAGTGCAAAAACTATTAATAATTTATTGAAGGGCTGCTTTGAAACTACTCATTGGGCTATCCACCCGCTCACAATGAACTATTTTCTGGTGTTTGCCATGTAAAATGCTAGTTTAAGCAACATTTGGGATGCTTTAAGTTATTTTTCGATAGCTGAACCACTGCCTAAGGATTGGCAACAAACTAATTGTTGGGATGAGATTCTGCTGATGCAGTTTGTTCATTTTGTAAAGAAAACGCCTCTAAATGTTACTTTTCTTACTCATTTTTTAATTTGTTGGCTATCCTGCAGGAGGACGGAGGACTCACTTTTGGAGAAGCCTGCATATATGTCAACACCAGCGACATGCCAGTGATGGTAAATTAGAGACCAACTCCAGTTATTTGAAGAGCCAAGTGATTCATATGGTTTTGGTTAGTCAGTAGCATCGCTTGGCTAGTGATGAGTGGCCTGGTCTGGTTTTTAACTGCCTGGAGATAAGTCCGTAGCTAAATCACTTACTCACTCAAACACAGAAATAAGCTTCTCTGACCTCACAGCAGTATTATTTTTGGGGGGATTAAGGGACCTTGAGTAGGTCTTAATGAGTGAACTGAAGGTTTCCCCAGTCAGGTTTATCCTAACCTATGGGCTCTCTGATCCTCAGGCTGCATAACGATAATGAAAATGTTCTCTGAAAAGTTCCAAGACTGAACTATAATATTTAATTTTAACATGTGTGCAGTAAATTGTCTGATTTAATTGTCTGATTTTCTGATTTAGAAGAAGAGCTGAAATGAAACCACATGGGTTTTAATGGTAGAAACCATCATTTTTATTCACAGGTATTAGTAACTGTAGTTATCAAACTAAGTTAGCTCTAAACATTATTTGTTTTGCTCAAGGAAACCTGTAAAGGATAAATCTAAAAGATAAGTCAAACCTTATCTGTAAAAGATAAGACAAATGTTCCGGCGCCCCCCGCGTGTGGCAGCCTGTTACAGCAGCTCTGCTCATTCTGACTTCTTTCTTATCTCCTCTTTATTTTCTCGTAATCTTTTGTAACTAAAGTTTTAGCAATTTTTTAAAAACAAAATTCCCACGAGTGGGACTAATAAAGGTTATCTTATCTAAACTATAGACCGTACATAAAAGGTGGACATCATAGGTTTGTAGAGGTACTAAGTAACTATAAAGATAATAGAAAATGTAACACACCAGATTGATGTGCTTGGAGAAAAGCTTCCTAGGCTGCGTTTGGTAGAGTGTAAACCTTCCCAAATCCACTTAAGACCGGAGCAGAGCTGTTAAGTTGATACGATCCAGGTCCAGCTTTCACACAGTAGTAAAATCCTAAAAAATGAATGTGTCAGTCTTCAAAATACTATTTTCAGCATAACCTGTAAGCCCACAGACTAATGTAAACCTGTTAACAACAGCACCTTAAATTGGAGTGTTAAGCTTTAATCCATTTGTTACAGTTTTGCTCTTGTGTTATTGCTTTAATAAACATCACTGCTTCTGCTTCAACTAAATCGACTCATCTGCTGTTAAGCGGATTGTTAAGCTACGAGTGGGCAATCACTGTTCAAGGGAAGGGAAAGGATCAGAGACCGCACAATTAAATTTTGTAATGTCTGTTTGCCTGCTGGTAGTGGTCATTTCCGGGTTAATGGCCAATATTGAATGACTATGAGAAGGAACATCATATGGAAAATGCGAATCGTGAGGAGGAGAGTGAGGGCTTGGGATTTTCACCTTTCTCTCAACAGAAGAAGTCTTTGTAAAAAGATCTTTGAAATTTTTCTGCATAAAAGGGCATCATAAATGCTTTTGGAGAACTTGAAGTGGGATGGTTAAATAAAAAGCTGAAGTGTTTGGGATTCCACATCGGGGCCTTTTGAAGAGGACACTGCTGAATTGATAACGATGGTGGATTTGCAGCGGGGTGTCCCCAGTGGCGCTGTGGCCAGGGATCTGTCCACTCCGTCCTCATTAAAACAGCCCCATACCCATGTGTTTATGAGGGATGAAGGGTAAAGCACAAAGAGGGAGACAGAGGGAGAGGAAAAGAAGGATAAGAAGAAGCGAAACGCAGCACTTTCGAGGTTTGTCATGATGTAAATTAATGATAGGTATTTTTAGCTGGGGATCTAATCATCATGTGTGTGGAGACAGCACTCCAGCAAAGTGAAACAGGAAAAAGAAACGAGGTAATAAATGAGAAAATGGCTAATTTTCTTGAACAGCATGAGGTAGATGTGTAGGTTTGCCATTGCTTTTGAGCAGCTCAGCAGAAAATTAGCTTGGATGTGTTTTGACGATACAGCAGGAGTCCAGGAAAACGTATAATCTATAAGGCCGTCACTGTTGGAATGAGAGTGTTCATCAGTCACTTTGATTTTTCATTTTGTATTGTGATCAGAAACACAAAGATGAAACACTATTTTTTTCTTATATATAAACAGGGGATTTCATCAGTATTCACAGTGGGTAATCAATCAATCAAAAAACCACAAGGTATAAACCTATATATAGGTTATATATATATAAGAAAAAAAGTAGTGTTTCATCTTCTTTGTGTTTCTGATCACAATACAAAATGAAAAATCAAAGTGACTGATGAACACTATATATATATATAT
>NW_024582500.1:1332955-1353768 GCF_018398535.1 Haplochromis burtoni
CCCAAGGTATATGGTCTGACACAGTTACCTCGTACCTAATAGTCATGTTTGCTAAAGCTGCATGTCCATCAGCTGTACAGATACAGTGGTCCAGCCATGATGTACTATGCCAGGCTTCACTTATGTATGTATAGCTATCTGCAGGCAGTAACACTTTGGTAGACAAAAATTATATTAGATATTATATTAGAATTATCCTAATATAATATCTAATATAATTTTAATATAGTTCAACAAATAAAGTTCCAAACAAAATCTAGGTAAATTCATACTTTTTTTTTTTTTTTTTTACCATACTGATAAAGTTTATAGTTAAGGTTGGACCAGGTGACCCCAAATCCTCCCTTAGTTATGCTGCAGCAGGCCTAGGCTGCTGGTGAAGTTTTCCATGATCTTTGTGTTTCTTTGCGCCACTTTATATTTAATCATTAGTTATTATTAGGCTTTTGTGAAGGACTGTGGTTGTCCCCTCCCTAAGCCTGGTTCTGATTTCTTCCTGTTAAAAGGGAGTTTTTCCTCCCCACAGTTGTAGAGTGCTTTCTCACAGGAGGTCGTTTGATTGCTGGGGTTTTCATTGTATTAATAGAGCTGACTGTTTTTATGATTTGGTGCTATATGAAGAAAAAAATAATTATTTAACTGTTTGAACTATCATTTTAAGAAAAAAAACAGTAGCTCATTTTAAATTTAATGGCAGAAACATGCCAACTGCTTTGCAACTAGGTTTGTTAAAGCATGTATCCCATCCGTGTATGCCAATCAAGCAGTAGTGTAGAAAAGGTCACAATAGCAAGTCTTTTCCAAAAGGTGTGAAACATCCACAAATTGTATGGGTACAATGCACAGACACACATATCTACTAATTACTGATGAGTAACAATCTGAAAAAAAAAAAACACTTGGAATTCACAAACCAAAACTGAATCACAAACTTCTTGCATGGCTGGAAATTACCGAGGTTATGTTCAATTACTCCAGTTAGTGGAAATGAGATCTAACAGACCCTGAAGCTATAAAAACCTGTATCAGAGCAGTCAAAGCAAAAATGACCTAAAAGAAAATTAACTACCATACAAATGTTATAAAGGGGGAAACTATACATAGAAGTTAAAAGTTGGGCCTCTATCTTTAAGAGTCTGTAGGGACTGACTTGATTATGAAATCAGCTTCCCAGTTGGCTTCATTTGGTTTTTTAAATATATCATTGTACTTGATGAACTCTCACCTTTGTTCTTTGCTGAGGCAAAGCTTTGGTTGCACTTTCAGAACATAATATAGCAAAATTTCATTTTTTTTTTTTAATTGTACATCAGCCCTCCCCACTAAAAAGCATAAAAATAGATCTGAAACAAATAAACTAAACCAGCACCAGCAAAGAAATTTCTGTTAGGTCGAATATTTCTTTGTTGTAACAATGATTCTTGGCAATAAATCTTATGCTGTTGGAAAGCCTGTTTATTTCCCCTTAGATGATACAACATTAAACCCTTGACATTTCTCTGTCAATGCCAAACAGTTTATTTTGACATTGACTGCTGTTTGGTGTGATTTACTGGATTGGGTGATTGAAGTCTGAAGAAACAAATCAAATTATCCAAATCAGTCAAGGGTAGTATGTTTACAGCAGACACCAACTGAACACTATAGCCAGGTCCATGTTCACAGATGCCGCTATTTGTAGGTACACACCTGATTTCACCTGAAGTTCAAAACAAGCATCAGTAGCACAATAAGCTGTTTGGCGCTCACAGAGACAATTTGGTTGGTTTTTCAAGGGCACAACCCACATACTCAACTCTGCATTGTATTTTTCTTACAAATGTGGCAAAATTTAATGGAAAATAAATATGCTTATCAAACTATATAAGATTTATTGCTAAGAAGCATTGTTCCAACAAAGAAATAACCGGCCAAACATACGCTTCCTTACTTTTTATACAGTTTATACGCTGTATTTAAGCACTGGAAAGAAAATGACTACACAAAAGTACAATGCTTCTACATTTTGCAAAACAAGAATAAAGCAGTACAACTTATTACCACCTTAATTTGATGCCACTCCCTGTTATCACTCTCCTAATCATACTCTATTTCCTCAAATATTAATGAATGAAGGTTCAGCTCTTAGAAAGCTGAATCAGGTCACATTATGCAGATCTGAGCACGTCTCTCCGAAGACAAAAGAGCACATGGCTGAAACCACGGGGAACATGCAACTCATAAACAAGGTTAAAAGGGGTTAACAATTGGTGTGAAGTGTTCTTCGAGATAGATCCGTCGTTCATTATGCCTCATTTTTAAGCCAGTCAGTATCAGTTTTTATCTCCAAGGGTCATGTGGAAGAATGAATATACATTAAGAGCTTGTCCCAAATGTGCATGTAATTATAGGAACTTGTTGGGGCAACAGTACTTTTTTCCTTCCTAAACTTACATTAAATTGTCAAAGTATACAAGGTCTAACAGCATGGGAAGGGAGATGGAAAGAAGTGAATAATTAAACTTCCTTTTTAATGTTTAATCTTGGTGATTAATGTCAGTGGAAAAACCTATTTGGCCTTACACCCGAGGGGAATACTTATGAGCTTTGAGCTTGTAGTTATATGATTACATTTATGGGCATGGTGCTAATCTTAACGTGTGCGAAGCTTGAGGCACCAAGGTAGTGAAGAAGCACGAGAGGCTGAACAGTTCTTCAGCTTAACTGTGAACCCCTGCCAACTCCAGTTGCCCTGTGACCTCCACTATTGCCTATTTTCTTTAGTTTCTTACTATTATTTGTCAAAAATGAATGAAATGCTATAGTTCAGCACGTTCTCTCTCACTGAAGTGAAGAGTTCTCAACCTTTCCTTGAACTTTTCTCAGCACTTTACTTACCAGCCGTAGTCGTGAGGACATCCGTAGTGTTTCTGAGCCCCATGAAGTCAAACTGGTAAAGCCTCCAGTATTTCTGATCAGATGTCTCCACTGAGTTTCGCTTCCATTTGTACACAATCTCATCTCGTGGGTAGCCGTCTGGAAACCACATGGAGAATTTGGTGTAAATGAAAGAATATGAAAGGGAGAGAAAGGTAGAAATAAAAGTTGAAATAAAGAATACAGAAAAGATTGTTGCAACAATGCAGTTTTTATTTTATGCCTAAATTATATATGTTATATACAGCCAGTTTTTGTTAGTAGTTGAGTGGACTGCAGACCAACTGAACAACTTGTTTCCTTGAAATCTATTATGTACAACCATAGTGAACAAATCCTCTTGAATTATTTACTGTAGTTTTCATCTTAACCTCTTAAAGTAACATACATCCGATGGCAGTGTTGGGAAGGTTTTTTTTAAAATGTATTCCACTACAGATTACAGAATATATGCCCCAAAATGTATTTTGTAACGTATTCCGTTAGTAACGTATTCTGAATACTTTGGATTACCTATTATATTATCATGCTTTTTACAACTACATGAATGTGAATTATTACTTTTACTGAAGGTTACTCGCCATACCAATACCGACTAGATTTTTAAATCTTAATATAAAATGAGTAACAGTAGGGTGGACATTAGGTAAGGCTGCATTTTTTGCAGCGATCTCATATAGAAAACTGTTTCATGTGTATATAAAACAGGTCTGCGGCTCCGAACCGTAGTAAAGGGACCTCTGGCTAATACGTCGGGTTCTGTGTCGGGCTCGTAGCTGAAAACTAGCTTTAATTTGTTATCTGGGTCAGCTTTGCTAGCGAGAGACAGAGAGAGGCGTTGAAAGGCTGTTTCAACAGAACTTATTGTTTCGGAGAAAAACACAAAAAAACTGTACAGTCGAGTCTTAATAGCTTACTTACAACTGGGCTCATCAGGCACTCTTTTTGGCTGCAGTGGTTATTATTATATTTACATACTTCCATCTCCCGTTTCTGCTCGGTGACAACTCGTACTTTTCCACTCTCCTTTTTCTCCCTCCCTCGCTCACAGACACATAACGGGTATGGCAGTCCATTCTCCCTGCAGCACGGACTACACTGCCCATGAAGCTACATTCTTAGGGCGATGCTGTAACACTCTGCCTATTGCCTTCATATTAAATCATTTTTGTGAATAATTTTTTAAAATATTTCTTCACGTCATTATGCGGCCGCAAGTATATGGCGTTATTTTTGTGAATATTACAAAAATACATTTTTTTGCATGCAGCAATGAGTTTTGTTCACTCAAATTTAGCTTTTCTTTGCTCAAAATAAATTTCTCCTCATAACGCACCTGCAAATCTTTTTTTACGTGTGCTCAAATTTTTTTTACGTGCGCTCAGAATAGTGGCACAAAAATAATGCCATACAAGTAGGGGTGACATGGGTCGCGAGATTGAGATACAGGCATTAGAGCCTCTTAATGCGCGTTTTGTTTGGGGCATGGAAACCAAAAATAGAGAGGGCATAGCCGAACATATGAAACAGGAAAAAACCACCATGTAATCCCTTTATTTCAGCAAAGTAACTGTATTCTGAATACCACCTTTTTAAATGGTAACTGTAACGGAATACAGTTACGCATATTTTGTATTTTAAATACCTAACGGTGTTCTGACAAACCATCCTACTTTGGCAAAACGTCCTACCATAAGTAGTTTATGCACATTTCTGCTGTCACAGAGTAATTCCAGCACCAATTTAAGTAGGTATGACGGTTTGCCACTTAACTTTGCCCATTAAAGTATGCCTTTAGGTAACATTCACAAAGATAGCATGGTTTGGCACTTAATCTTACCCGTCAGAGTATGTTTCTAGCTCTTATTAAGAAAGGTAGGGTGATTTGCCACTTAATTTTAGCTGTTAAAGTATGCTTCTAGCTCAGATTAACAAAAGTAGGACGATTTGCCACTTAATTTTAGCTGTTTAAGTATGCTTGTAGGTGACATTCACAAAGGTAGGATGGTTTGGCAGTTAATTTAACCCATCAGAGTATTTTTCTAGCTAATATTCACAAAGGTAGGACAGTTCGCCACTTAATTTCGTGTTGTGCGCATGCGCAGAAACAACGGGTAGGATGGTTTGCCAGGTAGGATGGATTCCCAGAACAACAGCGGTACATGTAATCCATTACTCCCCAACACTGTCTGATGGCCAGTAAACGGTTTACTGGTAGGGCTAGGGTGTTGTTGAGTCTCATGCTAAACAACACAGTTCCAGAAAACAGAAGTCCTCTATCAAATCATCTCTCTAAGATGCAATTTGGGCATTATAAGATAGTCATTTGGGAATACCAAATAGGTAAAAATTACCTATTATGGGTGGAAATGAACCTAGCCCAAGCCTAACTCTACATGGGTCACAGGCAACCTAGCAGATGATGAGGTTAGCGCATGCTTTGAGTCACGAACCCGGTATTTTTTAGGGTACCAAACAAATTCCATTGTTATTATAATAGCGAGAAATTGATTCAAATTAAATAAGTTGCTGCCAAACTTTGCTATTGGAGCATATTTGGGTTGAGCTGCTGTTGCCTAAAGAGCAGTGCTGTTACGTTACAAGAAAAGAAAATTTGGTTACATTAGAAAACTTACTACTGTTGCAGCTCTTGTTTTGTTACAGCTGTTCACGCACCTATCGTGGCGTTGGCAGTATGGCTGTGTTTCTACAATAATTTCAATGATACATCCATACAGTGGCTCAGAGGTTTAGTGGTTCAGAGTTTGGTTATTTATTTATGTTTTTTCAAACTATTGAAAACATGTGACTTTCTGAAGAAAACTTTAAAAAGAAGGTTTTTTATTTCCTGTTTAAATTCTACTACTTATACCGGCACTGATGTGGAGGTTTTGAATTTGTGGGGACACTAGTCGTTCAAGAGAATGCTAAAGTGAGTCTGCCTCTCAGAAAGTGTTTTTTGGGGGAAGTGTTTTCCAAAATGCAAACTGTCCAAGTGAATACATTTTATAATCTAAGGGAAACACCTTGTCCAAAGAAAAATGTTTTATATTGTGAGTTGTTTAAAATAATTAAGAAGTGCGGCATTATTTTGTTAGAGACCATTATAAATTCTGTTCTATGCCCTCACCAATAGGTGGCCAGCAGTCTGGATCTGGACCCAGACACCATTCTTTATGTAGCCACACATCTTACTAGATTTTGACTGACTGTTTCTATCTATTAGTTTTCTTTCAAAACTCAAAAGAGGCAACTGGGGACCTGGTACATGTTAAAGGGTAATGGTAAAAAGACAGCCTCTAGGCTACTTTTAAAGAAAAAGATAATAGAAGTGGCTTGCCTTTTTCTTAATAAAAATCGATTTTTCTTTTAATGTAGCGTGTTGTCAGATATGTGTTTCTGTTACAAGCCCATTGTTCCACTTCAGTGACATGTAAAAGTGATTTTTCCATGGAGTGCTTACAAGGAGAATGGCCTGCTCAAAAGGCTTTAAAGCTGGAGCCACTATGTTCTGTACTAATTCTGGAGATGTTCAACCTTAAAATGGCACAGTTTCACATGCAGGGTATTGCTCGGGGGTAGACATTAGACACAAGCACTAGCAAGCACATTGGGAATTGAATTTTCTTGAAAGCTAATACATCAACAACACTGGTGTCTCCTTGTAAGTAAAAGAAAAAAAGCTGAGCTCAATTGACAAGTTGAACCAGTTTGACATGCAAAAATGAGTGACAGCAGTAATGAGCAAGTGGCAAGGCTTGTCGTGCCCTGTACTGGCAACCAGACTAATTATGTAAATGGTCTAATTTAGAGGATAGCCATCTATAACCAAGAGGAGCAATCACCATGATGCAAGAGGGATGTAGTTGGCAAATATTATTGCCATCATATTTCTCTTGGTGTGTGTTTTACAGTTATCTTTTCTGCAGACAGTATTACCATTGTGTTGCCAGTGTATCTCCATAGCTACAAGAGCCTTCATGCTTTTAAAAGCCCCCTGAAGCCACATGTTCTTTCACAATCTTATAAATTACAGCTGTCTCTGGCCTTGATTCTAATATTCTCCCTTCCAACTCTCCAAACAAAGAAGACAAGAGAGGCCTTCTTCTGCCACATCCCTCTAAACAAAGCCAGTTAATTAAATTTGATTTCTTCTAGCTTTTTTATATAATGCAAGCTAATAGAAGACATTCCTCTTTTTCAACAAGCCCGTGGTCCTGAATCACAACCACTTAAAGGATTAAGAAGTTCAGTATACACATATATACATATAAATAGACTAAGTTATTTTAAGAAGAAAGGACTTTCTGTCCAAAAGTAAGAGTTTACTGTGCTTAGTAACGATTAGCTGACTGAAAAAGTGAAGGAAAAGAAAAGAAAGAGCCTGCAAGCACATTGTACAGAAGGTCAGTCGAGGTTCATTTCCAGCGTCAGCTGCTTTGGGAATATGCTTAAACTCTAAGCACTGGATTGCATCCCTTGTTCGTCACAGTGACACCCAAAGGTTTGACATTTTAGATGAGCTTTTCAAAATGAAAACAAGAACACAAAACCTGAGCGACATGAATGCTCAGCCACGACTGAACATGAACCTTTGTGGGGGTTTCAAGTACTGTAAAAACCCCTGTGGCAGCCATGATGGAGGTCTTGTGCTTTCTTTTTTTGAGCATGATGGAGTGAGGACTGCTGATTGCATCTTTTAATGCATGACTAGTCTGTTTCAACAGCACTGAGATACACTGATGTTTCTTGATTGTTACACACTAGCAGGACAGCTTTAGGGATGGCAATGTCAGTTTGTTGGTCAGTGAAGGTCCTACACCCCTTGTCAGGACTGAAATATCTCGAAAAAACTGGAACCCAGAGGATAAATGCTTTGGAATTTGGAAAGTTTCTTGACTTTATATGTAACACCACTGTCAGATTGACACTTTTTGGCTTTTACCAAAATATCTGAACAATTAGTGGATGAAATACTCGAGCCAAGAGGAATTCACAGCTCTTCTCCCATGCCAATGTAAGTTCAACATTTTATGGAATCAAAGGGTTCTGTTAGAAGTGAAGCATGCAATCATTGTCCACAGAATCAAAATGATTTGAAGCTTTACTCTTTTTTCTCTTCCACTATGCAGCTGACCTTTGTGTTTTTGAACAAAATGCCCTCAAAAATACTGGATTTCATACAGCTTATTACAGACAGTCATGTTCTCCTCAATTCACAATAACAATCATCACAACGTTCTTCTTATTGTAAGGTAAAGACCCCACGATAATGGAGACAAAAACCAACAATCAGCCCAAGCAAGTACTTGGTGACAGTGACAGTGGGAAGGAAAAAACTCCCTTTTAGCAGGAAAGAACCTCTCAGGCAGAACCAGGCTCCGCCGGTCAATGGCAATAGCAATAAATGGTAGTAAGTTCAGTGACTGGCCTCTTAAATATGTTAAAGTTGTGCCACGACAAATGCCCGCAAACTAATTAAATCCCCATCATTTCTTTGAAGTGCTGATTGTCAAATGTTACAGCGATAACACAGCTATAGAAAATGCATTACCATTTAGCCTGAAGCACTATGTGGCCTCTCACAGGAGGTCTTGTTTTAATTTACAGTGCAGACTTTGTAAGGTTACTTAAACCTAGCACTGAATATGTAACATGTTTTTTCTGACTCTTATTCATGGCCAGCATTTTGTAACACATATTCCATTTCTCATATTTAATGATGCATGCTTTTGAAATGTAAATATCCTCCATATGTTGCACCACACTAGGTATTTTTAAAGAAAATGATTGAAGCACAGCTCTGATGTGGAGAGCTGCATGAGTGCAAAGTGCCTGTAATGATGGCTTGTTAGTTTTATCGTTTGCTACCTTTTATACTGAGATCGCCATTTAACAGAAATCACTACCATAAAGAGACTAGAGTAACAAAGAAAGATAGAGCAGCTTAAAAGCATCTTTGAAACAAGGTGAAGCCACTAATTCAAAACATGTTTTCACGGTGTCGGATTGCTTGCATAATGCCTGTCAGGAATACAGCTGCTATCGAAAAATACTCTGAATTAATAAGTGAAATTAGTGAGGCCATGAACGCATCCATCAAGAATATTATGTTCCATCTCAATATATGAAACTGATTGCAGCCGTAATGGGGAGGTTTCTAATTTGCTTCATGATGAAGAGAGAACATTTTAAAAGCCTTGAACATTAGACTTTGACGGTATTATAACACATCAGCTGCTGCGTGCCTTGAGTGGTAACACAGAAATGTAGTTGGATGTTACTGCACACTAGAAGGCTGCACGTGATTGGACAGAGCTGAAAAGTGAGGGACAATTATGGCTTCATTTTCAGATGTCATTCTAGTGTTCAATGACTGGTTCTGGCCCTCTCTCTCTCTGTCTATCCTCCTGCTCCCCTACAGCAGCGCTTCATATCGTGGACCATCTGCCGTGGAATATGCCACTTATAGGCTGGCAACTCATCTATGCGTAACAGAAGGAGACGACCTGAGAGAAACACTTGCTGCTCAGTTGTACTGCACCGTTAAGACTGATGGAAATTGGCTTTTTTGGAGCCTTGAAATGGATAAACAGGTTATCAAAAACACATGTGCAGAGATGGATGCTGTCTCCAGAATAGGGGACATTCAAATAAATAAATATAAAATAAGAATTTCTTGAAATTCATTCTATGACAGATACAAATGTAGTTTCTGTTGCTCCATAAAGGGAACCTATCGTGCTAATTCCCAGCCACATATTTTTATTCTAGAGGTGAGTCACAGATAAACTGTAAGAAATGAACAGGAGATTCATAGTTCAAAATAACCTTTATCTTACACTATTCTATTCCCCCTCCCTTTAAGCCAATGTTCCATTTGTTTGGGTGACCCTTGTGCAGGGGTAATTCAGCTTCAGTGGCTAAATTAAAACTGTTTTTCCTTCCCACCTTTGCCAAATTGCCTGGTCATAGAGGGTTGTCTCATTGTAGGTGTTTCTCTGTATTGTTGTATTATTGTCTTTACCTTACAATATTAAGCACCTGACTGTTGTTGTAAATTGGTCCTATATACACTACCAGTCAAAGGTTTGGGCACACTTTCTCATTTCATGTTTTTTCATTGTTATTACTACTTTCTATATTGTAGTTACATACTGAAGGCATCAAATATATGAAACAAGATACATGGAATTATGTAGCAAAGAAAAAAATGATAAATAACTCTGAATGTGTCTTATATTTTAGATTCCTCAAAGTAGCCACCCTTTGCTTTGTTGACAGGGCTGCAAACCCTTGGCCTTCTCTCATTGAGTTTCATGATGCAGTCACCTGAAATGGTTTTCACTTCACAGGTGTGTCTTGTCAGGGTTTATTTGTGGAGTTTCTTGCGTCTTAATGGGGTTGGGACCATCAGTTGTGTTGTGCAGAAGTCAGGTTGGTACACAGCTGACAGCCCTATTTGAAAACTGTTAGAATTCATATTATGGCAAGAACCAATCAGCTAAGTATAGAGAAACAACAGTCCATCGATACTTTAAGAGCTGAAGGTCAGTCAGTCAGTTCTGAAAATTACTAAAACTTTGACTGTGTCCTCAAGTGCAGACCCCAAAACCATAAAGCATTGTGACAAAACTGGCTCACATGAGGACCGCCCCAGGAAAGGAAGACCAAGAGTCACCTCTGCTGCTGACACATCTCTACATCAACTGTTTTGAGAAGACTGCGCGAATCAGGCCTTTATGGTCAAATAGCTGCTAAGAAATCACGACCAAGGAAAAGCAACAAGCAGAAGAGTGTTTGGGCCAAGGGACACGAGGAATGGACATTAGACCAGTGGAAATCTGTGCTTTGGTCTGATGAGTCCAGATTTTAGATTGTTGGTCTTCCACTCGCCGTGTCTTTTTGAGACACAGAAAAGGTGAACGGATGGTCTCTACATGCATGGTTCCCACCGTGAAGCATGGCGGAGGAGGTGTGATGGTGTGGGGGTGCTTTGCTGGTGACACTGTTGGGGACACTACCACAGCATCCTTTAGTCGAGGTTTACCTGTTCACCAAATTTCCTGAAATTCAACTCAGATGGGTTTGCCTGATGTTGCTGACAGATGTCGTTCTCTTTGATGGAGGATAAATGTCCAACCACATGGACCTTGGAGAAAAGGGTTATTTACTGTGAAACCTTTCACTAAGAGAAGAGACATAATGGAAGCCAATTTATGGTCAATAGCTCTTTCAGTAACTGCAGTACTGTTTCATCACACAGTGAACAAATTCTATATATGTTAGAAAATGGAATTGGATTATCTGAACTCAATGCTGGGTGGAGGTTTAATAATGGGCGCTGACAAATACTGCCATTTGTAGCTGCACTGGGTAATGATTATTATGTAAAATAAATCAGAGAAAGATTTCTGGGCCAACAGAATGACCTGTCAAACATAATCGAATGTGATTTTTATCTTTTCGATGATGGGCTTGCTAATGAGATGCAGGGGAGACTAATTTCATGGCAGCAAAAAAGCTTCTTGCATTGCTTTTATTGACTTGATTTTCTTTTATGATATTTGGGGAGTTTCTGACTATGTAAAGGAACAGTCAAAAAATCTGGAAAAAGTCTTCCTTCGCTCGATTGTGATTAAAAAAAAAAAAGATTTAGTATTTTTACCTAATTAATTCTAAATCTTGTTTCAAAGGTTTCCTTCCAAAATAATGACTTTTGTGATTCAAAATAACAAACACCTGCATGGACTGCATGGAGATATTGTGCCAGAAAATTACATAACTATGATGTTTTTGAGCTGATGTTAATGCCACAGGATGGCAGAACTCTGCAATTACTGAGTCAGCAGAGTGTTGGCAACTTTTACGTTAGTTTCATGGCTGTGTCTTTGTGGTTTGCTTTGCAGTAATACAATGCTTCCACTTTGTCATAGGCGAATAATTTTGTCCATATGGAATACGTAGAGCTCTGGTCAATATCCACTTCAAGGTCTCCTGCACATCTCGACAGCTTCCAACATCCTGAGTAGTTTTTGATTTTGTACTGGTCTAGTCCGGGAGCTGTGTTTCACTGCCCCACCGATTAATTTAAGTCAACAGCTGTACTTATACTGCTACACTATCATCATTGCATTCATTTCATCCAATTACTAATTGGTACGTTATTTTTATGTGTATATATGTATATATATATATATATGACAGTGTTGGGAAGGTTACTTTTAAAATGTATTCCATTACAGAATACAGAATACATGCCCCAAAATGTATTCTGTAACGTATTCCGTTACGTTACTCAATGACAGTAACGTATTCTGAATACTTTGGATTACTTAATATATTATCATGATTTTTACAGACAAGGAGGAGACGGAGGTATCGTTTGGTCTAGCTAGCCAGGGAGCACAGCCGTTTATTCACATTTTCAGAAGAACACTGCCGCTAGCTAACTGCTCAGCGCGGCAACAACAACAACACACAGGGCGCCCTCTGACCCCGGAAGGACACACCGTCGCAGCGAGAGGGCGTCACCCGTCACCATGGCAACATACACAAAACATAACTGTACAAGCAGAACCCCGAACAGCCCTGACCCGCTACAATATTATCATGCTTTTTACAACAACGTGAATGTACTATTGCTGTGTGATTTATTACTATTACTGAAGGTCCGCGACTCCGAACTGTAGTAAAGGGACCTCTGACTAATGCTGGGCTCACACTGTGCGATTTTTGGCCCATTTTGAGCCGATTTTTGAGTCGTGCGATCGTTTTGGCGATCGGCCCGATTTTGGCCTTCATCGTGCGTCGTGCATCGTGTAGTATACGTGGGGTAACGAGAAGTGATTAACACCTCACGACCAGCTCCCGATCATCAATCGCTCGTGAGGGTGTCACCACAGGCGCTCACACTGCTCACGCGCAAACACGTAAACGTCGGTGAAAAAGACGGAGCAGCACGGCAGTGCAGCGTGTGATCTGGACACAAGCGATGGAGGCACAACCTGTAGAACCATCCGAGCCCTTTCGATGTGGCCTCACAAAATTATCACGACCACAACAACCGTGAAAATAGTTGGATCGACACTGCTGCTCAATCACAGCTGCCTGATCAATGTTTTTCATTAGCAATTTAGCAAAGTTGATGGTGGTGGTGTGTCTGTGTGAGTGAAAGACAGAGAGGGAGAGCGAGCGACAGAATTTCTGTTATAACCTTCATTTTTATGGACGCACAGTGTGAGCACTCAGGTCGCATCAGAGCATCGGGCCGTATAGTGTGAGACCCTGCATCGTGACCTATGAACTTCTAACCCCTGCGAGTCAATCGTACAGTTTGAGCAGGAGCTGAATCGCGCGACTGAAAAAATCGCACAGTGTAAGCCCAGCATAATACGGCGGGGTCCCTGTCGGCTGGTAGCCGAAAAATAGCTCTACTTTGTTGTGTGGGTCAACTTTTCTTGCGACAGACAGAGAGAGGCGTTGAAAGGCTGCTCCAACGGAACTTGTTGTTTTCGGAGGAAAACACGAACACAGGTGTACAGTCGAGTCTTAATAGCTTACTTACAACTGGGCTCGTCAGGCACTCTTCTTGGCTGCAGTGGTTATTATTATATTTACATGCTTCCAGCTCCCGTTTTTGCTCGATGACTGCTCGTACCTTTCCACTCCCCTTTTTCTCCCTCCTAGCGCTCACAGACACATAACGTGTATGGCAGTCCATTCTCCCAGCAGCACGGACTACACTGAACATGATGCTACATTCTTTAGAGCTATGCTTGTAGCATTCTGCCTGTTAGCTTAGCACAACAACAACAACAACGAAAAGGCGCTCTCTCACCCAGGAAACACACAGTCGCAGAGAGAGAGAGCGTCGCCCTGTAACCATGGCAACCGTAACGCTGCCGCCTGGAACAAAAGAACGTAGCTGTCAAACAAAACCCAAACAGTCCTGACCCGCGACAAAATGAAACAGGAAAGTACCCCAGTGTATTCCATTTATTTCAACAAAGTAACTGTATTCTGAATACCACCTTTTTAAACGGTAACTGTAACGGAATACAGTTACTCATATTTTGTATTTTAAATACGTAACGGCGGTACATGTATTCCGTTACTCCCCAACACTGATATATATGTGTGTATATATATATATATATATGTGTGTATATATATATATGTATGGTAAATGGTAAATGGCCTGTATTTTTATAGCGCTTTACTAGTCCCTAAGGATATATGGTGATTATTAGTGCTATTATGATTTGTTATGCTATATACTCTATATAAATAATATATATGTGTGCATAATATATACCTGATCACTGTGGTGACTATCATGATACGATCCTATCTCTACGTGTATGCTACTGTAGGATACGGTATTATGATACTGTATGCTACCAAATAGCTGTCTTGTGGTCTACCTATACTATATATGTTATATTTTTGTTGAGTATATATATATATATATATATATATATATATATGTATATATATATATATATATTAGGGGTGCAACGATATTCGTATCGATATTGAACCGTTCGATACAGTGCTTTCGGTTCGGTACGCATATGTATCGAACAATACAACATTTGTAATTTATTTTATCAACTTTCCTTCTGACGATGCTGTCTGTGTTGAGCGCTCAGTGAATCTGCGTTCGACTACTCCGCCTAGGCTGCACTGTCGAGCGCAGATCCACTGAGCGCTCAACACAGACAGCATAGTCAGAAGGAAGAGCGCAGGGCAAGCTAGCGAGACAGAAGTTAAGCTCTGCTTGCAACAAGCAAATTGAACCTCATTCAGATCTGGCGTTTGGAATTATTTTGGTTTTCATGTGACGTATGACCCTGAAGGTAAGCGAGTCATGGACTAAAGTAAAACAGTATGTTGGATGTGCCACGCAATGCTTAATTACATTGGTGTGAACTAGTGTGTTAGCGCAGTTAGCTCGTTAACGTGTTGGCCGTCTAGCCCCATGCACGGAGCGATCGGCGGTAGCTCGTTAACGGAGATTTGCTGTGTTGTGGCGTTAAGGTCATTTCAACGAGATTAACCTGAAAGCACTAGTGGGAACACAACAAATATGACTGCACATTTACGCCGACATCATCCGTTAAGGTCATTTCAACGAGATTAACCTGAAAGCACTAGTGGGAACACAACGAATATGACTGCACATTTACGCCGACATCATCCTAGTGCAAAGACAAAAACAACAAGCATGCTACTAACTTTAGCCGAGTCATTTAGACAGCTGTTAGCACATGATTCTCCTTATGCTGCTGAGAATATAGCCCAGAAGAAGCGGATAGTATAGCTTTTATTTTGGAAAGAGACATTTCTCTGTAATAAACTCTCTTTTCCAAAGATGAGTGATTCCTCAATCAGATACAGGGCTTGCAAAATCGCTAGCCCGACGTCCCGGGGCTAGCGATTTTTCCAGTCGGGCTACCAAAATCTATCTCTGCCCTGCCCGTCGGGCTATTGTAGGAAGGAAAAATATATGTCAATGCTTTTGCATTCTTTCGGAAATGTAGCTGGGTAATTATGTCATTGGCATCGGTGAGCCACTGTCAATATGTGACATATTGAAATCGCGTTTGAATTTGCGCTTGTTTTTTGCTTTCACTTTGCAATCGTGCGAACTGTGTATAGAGAGCGACAGCACTGATCTGTGAGTGATGATAATTTGCGCACCAATTCCTCTGACATCGTCTTATTAATCGTTAGCTTACTATGCAAACATGACAAGTGAAATCTCCCGCAGCAAGCTTAAACATGTGAGAGGTTGATCGCGCAGAGAATCGCTGAGCTTATGTGAGTGAGCGTGTAAAAGCATTTCAGTTCTGCTGAGCCAAATAAGACAGGTCAGGGTGAAGAAGTGACAGCCAAAGAAAAGCTTACCACAAAACGGAGAAGTTATGACAAATCAGACTATAAGGCAAAAAGAAAGTGCAGCTTTATGGTTTCATGGACAAAAGAATTTCTGTGGCTGCAATATGACGAGCTAAATAACCAGGGCTGCACATAAGTGGTCCGCAGGTGCGCATTCGCTGTCAAAATAAAAAACACGCACAAGGGTTAGGGTTAAATTTAAAAACTGTACTTTTGAGTTAAAATATATATTTATAATTTTAATAAATGACAAATTAAAAATGCATGAACATTTTTTTGTATCGAAAAAATATCGAACCGTGACACCAAAGTATCGAACCGAACCGTGAATTTTGTGTATCGTTGCACCCCTAATATATATATATATATATATACATATACATATATACACACACATATACATATATCGTATATGTATATAGTATGTATGTATACTATGTATATACCCTGCTGGGGTAATAGGCTGGCCAAAGGAGGAGATAGAAGCCACTGACATAAAGACAAGAAAGCTCCTTACCATGCATGGAGGGTTTCACCCCAAGTCCAGCACCCTGAGGCTGTACGCTAAGCGGAAGGAAGGGGGCCGGGGACTGGTGAGTGTCAGCACCACAGTCCAGGATGAGACAAGGAACATCCAAGAATACATTGGGAAGATGGCCCCAACTGACCGAGTGCTCAGTGAATACCTCAGGCAGCAGAAACCCAAGAAAGAGGAGGGAGACGAGGAACCATCATGGAAGGACAGGCCCCTGCACGGTATGTACCACCGGCAGATAGAGGAGGTGGCTGATATCCAGAAATCCTACCAGTGGCTGGACAAAGCTGGACTGAAAGACAGCACAGAGGCACTAATCATGGCAGCACAAGAACAAGCTCTGAGTACAAGATCCATAGAGGCTGGGGTCTATCACACCAGACAAGACCCCAGGTGCAGGCTGTGTAAAGATGCCCCAGAGACAATCCAGCACATAACAGCAGGGTGCAAGATGCTAGCAGGCAAGGCATACATGGAACGCCATAACCAAGTGGCCGGCATAGTGTACAGGAACATCTGTGCCGAGTATAACCTGGAAGTCCCGAGGTCAAAATGGGAGACGCCCCCAAGGGTGGTGGAGAATGACCGAGCTAAGATCCTGTGGGACTTCCAGATACAGACGGACAAAATGGTGGTGGCTAACCAACCGGACATAGTGGTGGTAGACAAACAGAAGAAGACGGCCGTAGTGATCGATGTAGCGGTTCCGAATGACAGCAATATCAGGAAGAAGGAACACGAGAAGCTGGAGAAATACCAAGGGCTCAGAGAAGAGCTCGAGAGGATGTGGAGGGTGAAGGTAACGGTGGTCCCCGTGGTAATCGGAGCACTAGGTGCGGTGACTCCCAAGCTAGGCGAGTGGCTCCAGCAGATCCCGGGAATAACATCGGAGATCTCTGTCCAGAAGAGCGCAGTCCTGGGAACAGCTAAGATACTGCGCAGGACCCTCAAGCTCCCAGGCCTCTGGTAGAGGACCCGAGCTTGAAGGATAAACCGCCCGCAGGGGCGTGCTGGGTGTATATATATATATATATATATATATATATATATATAGTATATATATATATATATATATACATATTTATATAATTTGCTTTATGGTTATAAGTTTTTATTCCTTACGTTTTATTTAGAACCTTACTACGTTTGTTTTACGGTATTAGTACGCTCTACTCCTATATCTTTCATTAGTTATATAATGTTATACATATATGTGATATATACGCTTATATATATGATATTATAATATACTCCTTGTACTGTATATTATATGTTTGATATGATATAATATAGTACTGTATATATGTGTAGTATATATATATAATATATGTGTTATATCAAGTATATATGTTATGATATAAGTATGATATATATATATATGGTATATATATATAGTATATTGTGTATATACTATAATGTATGGTATAATATGTATATTGTGACATATATATGTATATATGTATATATGTGAGTTGTATACACATATATATTATATGTATATATGTGTGGACGTATAGTTATAATATATTGTATATATGTGTGTGTATGATATATTGGGTATTGTATGATGTATGTGTGGTTATATTGTATATGTATGTTTATATGTATATGTTTATGTATATATTTATTTGTATATGTATATATGTATGTATATATGTATATGTATATGTATATATTTATGTATATATGTATATGTATATGTATATATGTATGTATATATGTATATGTATATATGTGTATATGTATATGTATATATGTGTATATGTATATGTGTATATATATGTATATGTATATATGTATATATATATGTATATATGTGTAGATAGATAGATAGAGCTTATGGCAATATTCTGGGATTTTAAACAGCTTTATAACATTACTGAAGACTCTTGTTTTACTTTGAATTATGGTTCAAATTGTATATAATTAAAAAAATACTTTTAAAAATAACATACTCTAGAAATAATGCAACCCTGGAAGACTGTAACTCGAGCAGCAGAGCAGCTTCACTGCAAACAGACCACTGAATTAAAAAAGAGGATATTTGCTGAGGATTAGCAGCCCCCCTTTTTCAGCCACTAAACAATAAAACTGGGTTTGTCCTTGTTTACTAAGGGACTGCATGGAGATATTGTGCCAGAAAATCTGCACCTCCTCCCTTGCATTTGCATTTTCAGGTGTTTAGTGCTTTTCAGCTTGGCGGGTGGGCAGGGTGGTAGGGACACGAGGTGCTTTTGTCTGTGAGGGGTATTGTGAGAGAAACGCAAATAAAAATTTGTTTTACATGTTACAACTGTGGACCACTGGATACTACTATTACATTTTCTTTTCTTTTATCTGGTTTCTGATGGTCAGTTGTATATTTCCAGATTTTAAATGGCATACAGCAGGTCCAGTGCCATGTGGCTGAAGCTGCCAACAATGATAATTTTTTTCATGATGTTGTAAAACGCTTTGAAACCCTGAAAAGCAACCTTGAACATATGATTTGTACAAGCCTGTGCTCAATAATCCATTTCAGACATTTTTTCCCTTATTTGATACCACTGAAAACCGATATCCCTAATATGATCATCTCATGAAAACATCCACTACACTGTAAAAAGTAATCACTCACTGTCCAAATCAATGAATTCAGGTGTTCCAGTCACTTGCACAGGTGTATAAAATAAAGCACCTAGGCATGCAAACTACTTCTACAAACATCTGTTAAAGAATGGGTCACTCTCAGGCACTCAGTGTTTTCCAGCGTGGTACCGTGATAGGATGCCATTTATCCAACAAATCCAGTATTGTAATTTCCTTGCTACTAAATATTCAGCAATCAACTGCTATTTGTATTCTAACAATGTGGAAGCAACAGCTCACTTTCAAATACTGGACCACATCAAGATTTGAGCTGGCTGGCCAACAAGTTTTCATCGTGATGGGTAAAAAAAATGCTGTTTTTTTTGCCAGATGCATCTTTTGTCTCCATATTACACACAAGGTGTTCTTTGGCAACGTCGCTCTGACACACCAGATGCAGTAATATCGACTGCTGAGAGATAACAGTTTCCAAGGCAGGATATCCTCTTTGCATCTTGCAGACACCACTGTATTTTGTCACTTTCTAACAATTTTACACTTTCTAACAATTTTCTCATTTGTCTTCTACTTTCACTTGCTGTTAAGCTTAGTTATTAAAAACTACTTGGTTGGGTTTAGACACAAGGATATTTTGAGGGTCAAGACTTTAACGTTTTACATTCTATCATCCACTTTGTACTTTTCCTGCATCAGTTTATGGTGGAGATACAAATAATGCATGAAGTTCTTAGGTGTCAACTTTAATTTAATATTATCCCTGTTGAATCAACATACAGACACTCAGGATCTACTCTGCTGTTCTTTTGGTTACTTGATTCCAGATAAGATTCAGTCTAACAACCTAACACCTTTTGTTTGTTTGGGGTGGCTATGGCTCAGGTGATAGTGCGGGTCATCTACCAGTTGGAAGGTTGGTGGAGCGACCCCCAGTGCTTCTTGTCCTTGTGTGAAAGTATCCTTGAATAAGATATTTAAACCTGAATTGCTGATACATTGATTTGAGTGTGAAAGTTAGATATAAAAGTGCTTAGATAAAAGCACTGCATGTGTGTGACTGGGTGAATGAGACTCTCTTTGAGCTTTTTGAGTGCTCAAAATTGAGTAGAAAGATACTTTGGGTGTACCCATCCATTTGCTGAAGTAACTTGCTTAAGTGTGGATGTAGGACTTCTAAATCCATTTATGTATTTTATAACTCCTAGACTTCAGTAACTAAGGTGACTTTCACTATGATTTGACTGTGGAAACTTTTTGCACATTCAAACAATGTTGTACATGGTTTCATAGTGTGGTGGTTTACACATTCACCTAACAAGCAAAAAATCCCTGGTTTGATCCTGGAAAGAGACACAAATCCCTTTAGGGTTGTGTAAGGGGATCTGCCAAATCAAACACATGGAACTACCCACTGTGAATCAATTCAATTTTATTTATACAGTTGGACACTCCTGCCTTATGAGCAAACACTTAGCAACAGTGGGAAGGAAAAACTCCTCTTTAACAGTAAGAAACCTCTTTATGATAAAGTGGGGCCTCGTTACTTAAGACCTTGTATGTGAAGTGTAACCCAGTGTTAAAAACGGGATTAAAAGTATAAATAAATATTGATTAAAAACAAAGTTAATTATAATAAATACTGATAAAAAGCATGTAAACATAAGTTTAATTAATATGTACATATGTATATGTAATGTATAAATGGTGTGGGGGCAGGACTTAGTCCTTTAGAGTGTGTTTGTCAGATCCACAGAGCGACCAATCATTGGCCAGTCTGACCCTCCCCCAGTCTGTGCGCTGCTCAGACACCTGTGTGCCTTCATGTGCCAGTCAGATACGCCAGAGACACAGACGGTGAAAGATCAGTTTACCC